>NC_080380.1:111099693-111155490 GCF_014773155.1 Arachis stenosperma | reverse complement strand
CAGAATTGCAAGTTCCATGGACTTCCAATGGAAGATCCTCATCAGTTTTTAGCTGAATTCTTGCAAATTTGTGACACAGTCAAGACTAATGGGGTTGACCCTGAGGTCCACAGACTGATGCTATTCCCTTTTGCTGTAAGAGACAGAGCTAGAATATGGTTGGACTCTCAACCTAAAGAAAGCCTGGACTCTTGGGAAAAGCTAGTCAATGCCTTCTTGGCAAAGTTCTTTCCACCTCAAAAATTGAGTAAGCTTAGAGTGGAAGTCCAAACCTTCAGACAGAAGGATGGAGAATCCCTCTATGAAGCTTGGGAAAGATACAAACAATTAATCAGAAAATGTCCATCAGACATGCTTTCTGAATGGAGCATCATAGGTATTTTCTATGATGGTCTCTCTGAACTATCCAAGATGTCTTTGGATAGCTCTGTTGGAGGATCTCTTCATCTGAAGAAGACGCCTACAGAAGCTCAAGAGCTCATTGAAATGGTTGCAAATAACCAATTCATGTACACTTCTGAAAGGAATCCTGTGAACAATGGGACTAATCAGAAGAAAGGAGTTCTTGAGATTGATACTCTGAATGCCATACTGGCTCAGAACAAGATATTGACTCAACAAGTCAATTTGATCTCTCAAAGTCTGTCTGGAATGCAAAATGCACCAAGCAGTACTAAGGACGCTTCATCTGAAGAAGAAGCCTATGATCCTGAGAACCCTTCAATGGAAGAGGTGAATTACCTAGGAGAACCCTATGGAAACACCTATAATTCTTCATAGAGAAATCACCCAAATTTCTCATGGAAGGATCAACAGAGACCTCAACAAGGTTTCAACAACAATAATGGTGGAAGAAACAGGTTTAGCAATAGCAAGCCTTTTCCATCATCTTCTCAGCAACAGACAGAGAATTCTAAGCAGAACCCCTCTGACTTAGCAATCATGGTCTCTGATCTAATCAAAACCACTCAAAGTTTCATGACTGAAACAAGGTCCTCCATTAGGAATTTGGAGGCACAAGTGGGACAGCTGAGCAAGAAAATTACTGAACTCCCTCCTAGTACTCTCCCAAGTAATACAGAAGAAAATCCAAAAGGAGAGTGCAAAGCCATAAACATGGCCGAATATGGAGAGGAAAGAGAGGAGGTGGACGCCACTGAGGAAGACCTCAATGGGCGTGCACCAACCTCCTCTGAGTCCCCCAATGAGGAACCATGGGAATCTGAGGCTCAACATGAGACCATAGAGATTCCATTGGACTTACTTCTGCCTTTCATGAGCTCTGATGAGTATTCGTCCTCTGAAGAGGATGAGTATGTCACTGAAGAGCAAGTTGCTAAATACCTTGGAGCAATCATGAAGCTAAATGACAAGTTATTTGGAAATGAGACTTGGGAAGATGAACCTCCCTTGCTCACCAAAGAAGGATGACTTGTCTAGGCAGAAATTACCTCAAAAGAGACAGATCCTGGGAAGTTTTCCATACCTTGTACCATAGGCACCATGACCTTCAAGAAGGCCCTGTGTGACTTAGGGTCAAGTGTGAACCTCATGCCTCTCTCTGTAATGGAGAAGCTAGGATCTTTGAGGTACAAGCTGCAAGAATTCACTAGAGATGGCAGACAACTCAAGAAACAAGCTCATGGACTTGTAGAGAATGTTCTAGTAAAAGTTGAAGACCATTACATCCCTGACTTCATAGTCCTAGAGACTGGGAAGTGCATGGATGAATCCATCATCCTTGGCAGACCCTTCCTAGCCCACCAAGCTGTGATGATGTTGATGGAGGTGAACTGATCATTCAAGTGAATGAAAAATCCTATGGTGTTTAAGGCTCAGGATCCCTCTGTCACCATGGGAAAGAAGCATGAAGAGCATCAGAGATCAGAGACAACAGAGCCCCCACAGTCAAACTCTAAGTTGGTGTTGGGAGGCCACAACCAAACTCTAAGTTTGGTGTTGAACCCCACATTCAAACTCTAAGTTTGGTGTTGGGAGGTTCCAACATTGCTCTGAGTATCTATGGCTCCATGAGAGCCCTCTGTCAAGCTACTGACATTAAAGAAGCGCTTGTTGGGAGGCAACCCAATGTTTTATAATTAACTATTTCCTTTTGTTATTTTATCTTTTTGTAGGTTGATGATCATGAGAAGTCACAAAATCAATGAAAAAAGCAAAAACAAAATGAAAAACAGGAAGAAAACAGCACACCCTGGAGGAAGATGTTGCTGGTGTTCAAACGCCAGTAAGCCTAGCAGTTGGGCGTTTAACGCCCAGTCTGGCACCATTCTGGGCGTTTAACGCGAAAGGGGCACCAGACTGGCGTTAAACGCCAGAAAAGGGCAAGAACCTGGCGTTAAAACGCCAGGAATGGGCATCAGCCCGGCGTTTAACGCCAGAAATGGCTCAAAACGTGGATTTGATGCCATTTGGTGCAGGGATGACTTTTCCTTGACACCACAGGATCTGTGAACCCCACAGGATCCCCACCACCCACACTCTCTTCTTCACCATTCACTAATCACCTCAATACTCTTCCCCATAAACCCTTCTTCACTCCTTCATTTCACACCACCTAAACACCACTTCCCCTAATGGCCGAAACACAAAGCCATTCCCTTCTTCCTCATTTCTTCTTCTTCTACTCTCTTCTTCCTTCTTTTGCTCGAGGACGAGCAAACCTTTTAAGTTTGGTGTGGTAAAAGCATTGCTTTTTGTTTTTCCATAACCATTTATGGCATCCAAAGCCGGTTCAACTGAGAAGGCATGACCTCAAGCCCATCACTAAGAAAAGGATGGAGCAAACAAGAGACCCCTCTCATCAAGAGATCCTGAGATGCCTCAAGGGATGCACTTTCCTCCACAAGACTATTGGGAGCAAATCACACCTCCCTAGGAGAACTGAGTTCCACATGGGACAACTAAGGGTGGAGCACCAAGAACACTCCATTCTCCTCCATGAAATTAGAGAAGATCAAAGAATCATGAGAGAGGAGCAACAAAGACAAGGAAAAGACATTGAGGAGCTCAAGCACTCCATAAAACCTTCAAGAGGAAGAACAAGCCGCCATCACTAAGGTGGACCCGTTCTTTAATCTCCTTGTTCTTTATTTTCTTGTTTTTCGAAATTTTCATGCTTATGTTTATCCATGTTTGTGTCTTATGATCATTAGTGTCTTAGTGTCTATGCCTTAAAGTTATGAATGTCCTATGAAATCCATCACCTTTCTTAAATGAAAACTGTTTTTATCACCAAAGAACAAGAAGTACAGGATTTCAAATTCATCTTTAAAACTAGCTTAATTAGTTGATGTGGTGACAATACTTTTTGTTTTCTGAATGTATGCTTGAACAGTGCATATGTCTTTTGAATTTGTGGTTCATGAATGTTAAAATTGTTGGCTCTTGAAAGAATGATGAAAAAGGAGACATGTTACTGAGGATCTGAAAAATCATAAAAATGATTCTTGAAGCAAGAAAAAGCAGTGAATACAAAAAAAAAAAAAGAAAAGAGAAGAAAAAAACGAAAAAAAGGGGAGAAAAAGAAAAAGAAAGAAAAAGAAAGAAATAAAGTTGTGATCCAAGGCAAAAAGAGTGTGCTTAAGAACCCTGGACACCTCTAATTGGGGACTCTAGCAAAGCTGAGTCACAATCTGAAAAGGTTCACCCAATTATGTGTCTGTGGCATGTATGTATCCGGTGGTAATACTGGAAGACAGAGTGCTTTGGGCCACGGCCAAGACTCATAAAGTAGCTGTGTTCAAGAATCATCATACTTAACTAGGAGAATCAATAACACTATCTGGATTCTGAGTTCCTAAAGAAGCCAATCATTCTGAATCTCAAAGGATAAAGTGAGATGCCAAAACTGTTCGGAGGCAAAAAGTACTAGTCCCGCCTCATCTAATTTGGAGCTTAGTTTCATTGATAATTTGGAGTCTATAGTATATTCTCTTCTTTTTATTTATTTGATTTTCAGTGCTTGAGGACAAGCAACAATTTAAGTTTGGTTGTGATGAGCGGATAATTTGTACGCTTTTTGGCATTGTTTTTAGTATGTTTTTAGTAGTTTTAGTTGAGTTTTATTATATTTTTTAGTTTTTTTAGTTAAAATTCACTTTCTGGACTTTACTATGAGTTTGTGTGTTTTTCTGTGATTTCAGGTATTTTCTGGCTGAAATTGAGGGATCTGAGCAAAAATCTGATTCAGAGACTCAAAAGGACTGCAGATGCTGTTGGATTCTGACCTCCCTGCACTCGAAGTGGATTTTCTGGAGCTACAGAAGCCCAATTGGCGCGCTCTCAACGGCGTTGGAAAGTAGACATCCTGGGCTTTCCAGCAATATATGATAGTCCATACTTTGCCCAAGATTTGATGGCCCAAACCGGTGTTCAAAGTCACCCTCAGAAATTCCAGCGTTAAACGCCGGAACTGGCACCTAAATGGGAGTTAAACGCCCAAACTGGCATAAAAGCTGGCGTTTAACTCCAAGAAGAGTCTCTACACGAAATTGCTTCATTGCTCAGCTCAAGCACACACCAAGTGGGCCCGGAAGTGGATTTTTATGTCATTTACTCATCTCTGTACACCCTAGGCTACTAGTGTCCTATAAATAGGACCTTTTACTATTGTATTTTCATCTTTTGATCATGTTTTGATGATTGAACCCTCTTTGGGAGGCTGGCCATTCAGCCATGCCTAGACTTTGTTCTTATGTATTTTCAACGGTGGAGTTTCTACACACCATAGATTAAGGTGTGGAGCTCTGCTGTACCTCGAGTATTAATGCAATCACTATTGTTCTTCTATTCAATTCCGCTTGTTCTTTATCCAAGATATCACTTGTTCTTCAACTTGATGAAGGTGATGATTGACACTCATCACCATTCTCACCCATGAACAAGGTGACTGACAACCATTCTTGTTCTACAAGCATACGAGGCTCTAGTGAATATCTCTTGGATTCTTTAATCGGAATCTTCGTGGTATAGGCGAGAACTGATGGCGGTATTCAAGAGAATCCGGAAGGTCTAACCTTGTCTGTGGTATTCTGAGTAGGATTCAATGATTGAATGACTGTGACGTGCTTCAAACTCCTGAGGGCGGGGCGTTAGTGACAGACGCAAAAGAATCACTGGATTCTATTCCGGCCTGATTGAGAACCGACAGATGGATAGCCGTGCCGTGACAGGGTGCGTTGAACATTTCCAATGAGAGGATGGGAGGTAGCCACTGACAACGGTGAAACCCTTGCATAAGCTTGCCATGGAAAGGAGTAAGAAGGATGGGATGAAGACAGTAGGAAAGCAGAGAGACGGAAGGGAAGGCATCTTCATGCGCTTATCTGAAGTTCCTACCAATGAATTACATAAGTATCTCTATCTTTATCTTTATGCTTTTTTCATTCATCACCATACCCATTTGAGTCTGCCTGACTAAGATTTACAAGGTGACCATAGCTTGCTTCATACCAACAATCTCCGTGGGATCGACCCTTACTCGTGTAAGGTATTACTTGGACGACCCAGTGCACTTGCTGGTTAGTTGTGCGGAGTTGTAGTGATCACAATTTCGCGCACCAACTTGCTGGTTAGTTGTGCGAAGTTGTGAAGAATGTGAGTGAACCATAGTAGTAATCACCAAGTTTTTGGATCCATTACTAAGAATTGTTCGAGTTATAAAAAGTGTAAATCACAATTTTGCCTATCAGTACACTATATCAGACTGCTGATATCTTCACGAAAGCTCATCACCCGACTCGTTTTCAGACTTTGTTATCCAAACTCAAGATGGTATCCTTAGCTCCCACTTGAGTTTGGGGAGGATGTTAGAGAATCATTAGAGAATCATTAGAATCATTTTAGATCAGTTAGTGTCGTTTATATTTGTATTGCATATCTGTATATTAATTGTAGGATTCTATACTTTTATTACTTTGATTCTTCTGGCACCTATATATACCCCTTGTACATTGTACTTTCCATCAATCTGAATAATACACAGAAACACTTTTCTCAAATTTTTTCCTTGTTTCTAAAAATTTTTAAAACAAAATAAGGAGAAGCATTGTATAAGCATGAATGGAATAAACAAAATAAAATGGAGAAAAGCGGACAAACAGAATTTTGTGGGGAAAAAAATAAAATATAAAACATAAAACAAAAGTCGCTTCTGGTCCTACTTCTAACACCATTAGAATAGTTTATACTACATATATGTATGTCATGTTGTATATCATACTAGCGTGATAACCCGTGCAATGCATGGGATTCACAAAATTTAAACCTTTTTAAAAGAAAAATATTAAGCATATAACTAAAATGTATTATATAAAAATAGATATGTTGTATTAAATTTGAATAATTACAAAATTATCACTATACTAAAATAAAAAAAATAGAATACAACAATTATTCAATATGTCAATAAATTGTATAACATATTTTCAAAGATAATAAAAGATAATAAAATATTCAAACAATTATAAGACACTAAAAAAATAGAAAAAAGAAGTCCAACAGAGATATAGTTTACTATTACGTATTATCTTAAAAACACATAACGTCAAGATACCTACTGATAGCAAAACAAAATATATACAACATATATAAATTTGTTCATTAAACAAAAAACAAAATATGTCCAAGACAACTTAACATATAATTCAAAATATCCATCAAATAGAGTTATACATAGGAGGCCTAATGTCGCTGAATCGATAACTCTATCTGGCGGTTAGCTATCGAGTCGAGTTTCAAGGTAATGATATCACCCTCCTTTAAATTGTATACTCTACAATATTCATTCCACCTGACCCCAAATTTTCATTCTCCACCTCTTCCTCGACTTTTCAGTAAGCGAAAAAAGAACACATTCTTCTCTATATTGGAATCTGGACCGGTGATCGTCCAAATCGAACGATCTCCCCAGATAGTTTAAGATACGCAGCAAATTTTGAAGCCAAATACTGCAATGAATAATTCATAGTTAACATAAACATAATATTTTCATACACAATGAATAACAGATTTAGGAAGAACATCCAATAAGCTTGCAAGAAAAAAATAAAAGAAATTACTCTTTTGAGATGAAGTTACTGATGAGCGGATAATTTGTACACTTTTTGGCATTGTTTTTAGTATATTTTTAGTATGATCTAGTTAGTTTTTAGTATATTTTTATTAGTTTTTAGTTAAAATTCACTTTTCTAGACTTTACTATGAGTTTGTGTGTTTTTCTGTGATTTCAGGTATTTTCTGGCTGAAATTGAGGGACCTGAGCAAAAATCTGATCCAGAGACTCAAAAGGACTGCAGATGTTGTTGGATTCTGACCTCCCTGCACTCAAAGTGGATTTTCTGGAGCTACAGAAGCCCAATTGGCGCGCTCTCAACGGCGTTGGAAAGTAGACATCCTGAGCTTTCCAGAAATATATAATAGTCCATACTTTGCCCAAGATTTGATGGCCCAAACCGGCGTTCAAAGTCACCTCAAGAAATTCCAGCGTTAAACGCCGGAACTGGCACCTTTTTGGGAGTTAAACGCCCAAACTGGCACTAAAGCTGGCGTTTAACTCCAAGGAGAGTCTCTACACGAAAAAGCTTCATTGCTCAGCCCAAGCACACACCAAGTGGGCCCGGAAGTGGATTTTTATGTCATTTACTCATCTATGTACTAGTTCTCTATAAGTAGGACCTTTTACTATTGTAATGGAGACTTTTGGTAGCTATCTTTGTTTTATGCTATCTTAGACCTTTGGGAGGCTGGCCATTCGGCCATGCCTAGACCTTGTTCTTATATATTTTCAACGGTGGAGTTTCTACACACCATAGATTAAGGTGTGGAGCTCTGCTGTACCTCGAGTATTAATGCAATTACTATTGTTCTTCCATTCAATTCCGCTTGTTCTTTGTCCAAGATATCACTTGTTCTTCAACATGATGAAGGTGATGATTGACGCCCATCACCATTCTCACCTATGAACAAGGTGACTGACAACCATTCTTGTTCTACAAGCATCTGAGGCTTAGTGAATATCTCTTGGATTCTTTAATCGGAATCTTCGTGGTATAGGCAGGACCTTGATGGCGGCATTCAAGAGAATCCGGAAGGTCTAAACCTTGTCTGTGGTATTCTGAGTAGGATTCAATGACTGAATGACTGTGACGTGCTTCAAACTCCTAGCAGGCTAGGGCGTTAGTGACAGACGCAAAAGTATCGATGGATATTATTCCGGCCTGACCGAGAACCGACAGCTGAATTCCGCTATGCCGTGACAGGACATATGCAATCGCTTTCACTGAGAGGATGGGAGGTAGCTGCTGACAACAGTAAAACCCTACACGAGCTTGCCATGGAAAGGAGTAAGAAGGATTGGATGAAGGCAGTAGGAAAGCAGAGAGACGGAAGGGAAGGCATCTTCATACACTTGTCTGAAGCTCTTACACCAATGATATACATAAGTATCACTATCTTTATCTTCTATATTATTTTCGTTCATCATCATATACATTTGAGTTTGCCTGACTAAGATTTACAAGATGACCATAGCTTGCTTCAATGCTAACAATCTCCGTGGGATCGACCCTTACTCACGTAAGGTATTACTTGGACGACCCAGTGCACTTGCTGGTTAGTTGTGCGAAGTTGTGTAATGCCATGGAATTGAACCACCAAGTTTTCGGAGTTCATGACCAGGGATTATGAGAGTTGTGAAAAGTATTGTTCACAATTTCGCGCACCAAGTTTTTGGCGCCGTTGCCGGGGATTGTTCAAGTTTTGAGCAAGCTTTTGGTAACAATGCCTGGGATTGTTCTAGTTTGGACAACTGACGGTTCATCTTGTTGCTTAGATTAGGTATTTATTTTTTTCGAAATTCTTGAAGATGAATTCTAGAGTTTCATGATGATTTGCTGAAATCTGGCTGGCTGAGAAGCCATGTCTAATCTGATTGGACCGAGGTTTCAACTTATCACCACAAGAGCGTGTTGATTTTCATCAATTTTGCTTTTGGAGCAGTGATCTGCTAAGATTTGGCTGACCTTTGGTCATGTCTAGTGTTTTGGACCGAAGCTTTCCTTGAAAGCTTGGCTGGCTGTGAAGCCATGTCTAATTCCTGGACCGGAGTCTTAGACTAGCATTGCACTGATTCCTGGAATTCTCATTAAGAATTTTGATACCTTGTCCTTTTCACTTAATTTTCGAAAAACCCAAAAAAAATTTGCAAAATCATAAAAACCAAAAATATTTGATGTTTCTTGCTTTAGTCTAGTGTCTCATCTTAAGTCTGGTGTCAAATGCATGTTTTTGTTATATTTTTCGAATCCATGCATATAGTTCTTTGTTTTGATCTTTGAATTCTTTTGGCTTGAGTGTTTCTGTGTCTCATATAGTGTCAGTAGTACACAAACTGCTAAGTTTGGTATCTTGCATGCATTGTTATTTGATTCTTGTTGCATTTTGATTATTAAAAAATCCAAAAATATTTTTAATTTGTGTCTTTTCAAGTCAATGATACAAAGAATTGAAGATTCAGAACATACTGCAGAGGAATTATACAGAAAAAGCTGAGCATTCAAAAATGCCCAGTGAAGAAGGCAGACTGGCGTTTAAACGCCAGCCAGGATACCTGGTTGGGCGTTTAACGCCCAAAGAGGTAGCATTTTGGGCGTTAAACGCCAGAATGTATACCATTCTGGGTGTTTAACGCCAGGATGGTGTTAGGAGGAAGATTTTGTTTTCAAAATCAATTTTTTTCAAGTTTTCAAAGCTTTTCAAAACCAAATCTTTTTCAAATCATATCTTTTCAATCAAATGTTTTCAAAATCAATTTCTTTCCTTTTTCAAAGATACTTACTAACAATTAATGATTTGATTGAACATTTTTTGCCTTTTCTGTTAAGGAAGGTTTTATGTTTGAATCATATCTTTTCTTGTTAGGTAAGTCATTAATATTTTTTTTTAAAATCATATCTTTTCAAATTGTTTTCAAATCATATCTTTTAAAATTGTTTTCAAATCATATCTTCTCAATCACATCTTTTTAAAACCATAACTTTTCAATCAAATCTTTTTAACCTCATCTTTTTCAAAATAGTTTTCAATCAAATCTTTTTGACTTCTAATTTCAAAATCTTTTTCAAAAATCACTTTAATTCTTCCCCACTTTCAATTTTCGAAAATTATCAATCAATTTTTAAAATGTTTTTGACATCTTTCTAATTAATTTTCGAAAATCCTCTTCCCTCCTTCTCACATCCTTCTATTTATGGAGTACTACTCCTTCTTAATGCACAATTCGAAATCTAACTAATCGAGTTCGAATTCTTCTACCTTCTTTTCTTCTATTTTTCTTTTCCTCTGACACTTCAAGGAATCTCTGTACTATGACATAGAGGATTCCACATTTCTCTTGTTCTCTTCTCTTTCATATGAGCAGGAGCAGAGACAAAGGCATTCTTGTAGAAGCTGACCCTGAACCCGAGAGAACCTTGAAAAGAAAGCTAAGAAAAGCCAAGGCACAACTCTCTTTAGAGGACCTGACCGAATTCTTCAAAGAAGAAGAACACATGGCAGCCGAAAACAATAACAATGCCAACAATGCAAGGAAGGTGCTGGGTGACTTCACTGCACCTACTCCTGATTTTTATGGGAGAAGCATCTCTATCCCTGCCATTGGAGCAAACAACTTTGAGCTTAAGCCTCAATTAGTTTCTCTAATGCAACAGAATTGCAAGTTCCATGGACTTCCAATGGAAGATCCTCATCAGTTCTTAGCTGAATTCTTGCAAATCTGTGACACAGTCAAGACTAATGGGGTTAACCCTGAGGTCTACAGACTGATGCTATTCCCTTTTGCTGTAAGAGACAGAGCTAGAATATGGTTGGATTCTCAACCTAAAGAGAGCCTGGACTCTTGGGAAAAGCTAGTCAATGCCTTCTTGGCAAAGTTCTTTCCACCACAAAGATGGAGTAAGCTTAGAGTGGAAGTCCAAACCTTCAGACAGAAGGATGGAGAATCCCTCTATGAAGCTTGGGAAAGATACAAACAATTGATCAGAAAATGTCCATCTGACATGCTTTCTGAATGGAGCATCATAGGTATTTTCTATGATGGTCTCTCTGAACTATCTAAGATGTCCTTGGATAGCTCTGCTGGAGGATCTCTTCATCTGAAGAAGACGCCTGCAGAGGCTCAAGAACTGATTGAAATGGTTGCAAATAACCAATTCATGTACACTTCTGAAAGGAATCCTGTGAACAATGGGACTAGTCAGAAGAAAGGAGTTCTTGAGATTGACACTCTGAATTCCATATTGGCTCAGAACAAGATATTGACTCAACAAGTCAATTTGATTTCTCAAAATCTGTCTGGAATGCAAAATGCACATGGCAGTACTAAGGAAGCTTCATCTGAGGAAGAAGCTTATGATCCTGAGAACCCTTCAATGGAAGAGGTGAATTACCTAGGAGAACCCTATGGAAACACCTATAATTCTTCATGGAGAAATCACCCAAATCTCTCATGGAAGAATCAAGAGAGACCTCAACAAGGTTTCAATAACAATAATGGTGGAAGAAACAGGTTTAGCAATAGCAAGCCTTTTCCATCATCTTCTCAGCAACAGACAGAGAGTTCTAAGCAGAATACTTCTGACTTAGCAACAATGGTCTCTGATCTAATAAAGACCACTCAAAGTTTCATGAATGAAACAAGGTCCTCCATCAGAAATTTGGAAGGACAAGTGGGTCAGCTGAGCAAGAAAGTTACTGAACTCCCTCCTAGCACTCTCCCAAGTAATACAGAAGAAAATCCAAAAGGAGAGTGCAAAGCCATAGACATGGCCGAATATGGAGAGGAAAGGGAGGAGGAGGACGCCACTGAGGAAGACCTCAGTGGGCGTGTACCAATCTCCTCTGAGTTCCAATGGGAATCTGAGGCTCAAAATGAGACCATAGAGATTCCATTGGACTTACTTCTGCCATTCATGAGCTCTGATGAGTATTCTTCCTCTGAAGAGGATGAGTATGTCACTGAAGAGCAAGTTGCTAAATACCTTGGAGCAATCATGAAGCTAAATGACAAGTTATTTGGAAATGAGACTTGGGAGGATGAACCACCTTTGCTCACCAAAGAACTGGATGACTTGTCTAGGCAGAAACTGCCTCAAAAGAGGCAGGATCCTGGGAAGTTTTCTATACCTTGTACCATAGGCACCATGACCTTCAAGAAGGCCTTGTGTGACTTAGGGTCAAGTGTAAACCTCATGCCCCTCTCTGTAATGGAGAAATTAGGGATCTTTGAGGTGCAAGCTGCAAGAATCTCATTAGAGATGGCAGACAATTCAAGAAAACAAGCTCATGGACTTGTAGAGAATGTTTTGGTGAAGATTGAAGACCATTACATCCCTACTGATTTCATAGTCCTAGAGACTGGGAAGTGCATGGATGAATCCATCATCCTTGGCAGACCCTTCCTAGCCACAGCAAAGGCTGTGATTGATGTTGATAGAGGAGAGTTGATCATTCAAGTGAATGAAGAATCCTTGGTGTTTAAGGCCCAAGGACATCCCTCTATCATCATGGAGAGGAAGCATGAAGAGCTTCTCTCAAAGCAGAGCCAAGCAGAGCCCCCACAGTCAAACTCTAAGTTTGGTGTTGGGAGGCCACAACCAAACTCTAAGTTTGGTGTTGAACCCCCACATTCAAACTCTAAGTTTGGTGTTGGGAGGTTCCAACACGGTTCTGAGTATTTCTGAGGCTCCATGAGAGTCCTCTGTCAAGCTAATGACATTAAAGAAGCGCTTGTTGGGAGGCAACCCAATGTTTTATAGTTAACTATTTTCTTTTGTTATTTTATCTTTTTTTGTAGGTTGATGATCATAAGAAGTCACAAAAACAATGAAAAAAGCAAAAACAGAATGAAAAACAGGAAGAAAAACAGCACACCCTGGAGGAGAAGAAGTTGGCGTTCAAACGCCAGTAATGCTAGCTGTTGGGCGTTTAACGCCCAGTCTGGCACCATTCTGGGCGTTTAACGCCAGAAAGGGGCACCAGACTGGCGTTAAACGCCAGTAAAGGGCAACAACCTGGCATTAAACGCCAGGAATGGGCACCAGCCCGGCGTTTAACGCCAGAAATGCCTCAAAACGTGATTTTGAGTGCCAATTGGTGCAGGGATGACTTTTCCTTGACACCACAGGATCTGTGGATCCCACAGGACCCCACCACCACTCTCTCTCTTCTTCCCCCATTCACCAATCACCTCAAAACCTCTTCCCCAAAAACCCTTCACCTATCAAATCCCATCTTTCTCTTCACCACTCACATCCATCCTTCATAAAACCCCACCAACCTCACCCTTCAAATTCAAACCACTTTCCCTCCCAAACCCACCCATAATGGCCGAACCATTACCCCCCTCTCTCCTATATATACCCTTCTTCAACCCTTCATTTTCACACAACCTAAACACCCCTTCTTTCCCTTCTTGGCCGAACACACCACCTTCCCCCTCTTCCTCATTTCTTCTTCTTCTACTCTCTTCTTTCTTCTTTTGCTCGAGGACGAGCAAACATTTTAAGTTTGGTGTGGTAAAAGCGTTGCTTTTTCGTTTTTCCATAACCATTTATGGCATCCAAGGCCGGAGAAACCTCTAGAAAGAGGAAAGGGAAGGCAAAGGCTTCCACCTCCGAGTCATGGGAGATGGATAGATTCCTCTCAAGGGTGCATCAAGTCCACTTCTATGAAGTTGTGGCCTTGAAGAAGGTGATCCCCGAGGTCCCCTTTTCACTCAAAAAGGGTGAATATCCGGAGATCGGCCATGAGATCCGAAGAAGAGGTTGGGAAGTACTTACCAATCCCATTCAACAAGTCGGAATCTTGATGGTTCAAGAGTTCTATGCCAATGCATGGATCACCAAGAACCATGACCAAAGTGTGAACCCGAATCCAAAGAATTATCTCACTATGGTTCGGGGGAAATACTTGGATTTTAGTCCGGAGAGTGTGAGGGTGGCGTTCAACTTGCCTATGATGCAAGGAGATGAGCACCCTTACACTAGAAGGGTCAACTTTGATCAAAGGTTGGACCAAGTCCTCACAACCATATGTGAAGAGGGCGCACAATGGAAGCAAGATTCAAGAGGAAAGCCGGTTCAATTGAGAAGGCATGACCTCAAGCCCGTGGCTAGAGGATGGTTAGAGTTCATACAACGCTCAATCATTCCCACTAGCAACCGGTCCGAAGTTACCATAGACCGGGCCATCATGATCCATAGCATCATGATTGGAGAAGAAATAGAAGTTCATGAGGTCATAGCCCAAGAACTCTACAAGGTGGCGGACAAGACCTCCACTTTGGCAAGGTTAGCCTTTCCTCATCTCATCTGTCACCTCTGCTATTCAGTTGGAGTTGACATAGAGGGAGATACCCCCATTGATGAGGACAAGCCCATCACCAAGAAAAGGATGGAGTACACAAGAGACCCCTCTCACCATGAGGTCCCTGAGATTCCTCAAGGGATGCACTTTCCTCCACAAAATTATTGGGAGCAACTAAACACCTCCCTAGGAGAATTGAGTTCCAACATGGGACAACTAAGGGTGGAGCATCAAGAACACTCCATTCTCCTCCATGAAATTAGAGAAGACCAAAGAATCATGAGGAAGGAGCAACAAAGACAAGGAAGAGACATTGAGGAGCTCAAGCACTCCATAGGATCTTCAAGAGCAAGAAAGAGCCGCCATCACTAAGGTGGACCCATTCCTTGATTTCCTTGTTCTTTATTCTTCTGTTTTTCGATTTTTATGCTTTATGTTTGTCCATGTTTGTGTCTTGTGATCATTAGTGTCTTAGTGTCTATGCCTTGAAGTTATGAATGTCCTATGAATCCATCACCTTTCTTGAATAAAAACGTGCTTAATTGAAAAGGAAAGAATTGCATGAATTCTGAATTTTATAATAGTTTAATTATTTTGATGTGGTGGCAACACTTTTGTTCTCTGAATGTATGCTTGAACAGTGCATATGTCTTTTGAACTTGTGGTTCATGAATGTTGGCTCTTGAAAGAATGATGAAAAAGGAGACATGTTACTGAGGATCTGAAAAA
This sequence comes from Arachis stenosperma, assembly GCF_014773155.1. Classification (NCBI taxonomy): domain Eukaryota; kingdom Viridiplantae; phylum Streptophyta; class Magnoliopsida; order Fabales; family Fabaceae; genus Arachis; species Arachis stenosperma. Next base: position 111,140,379 of record NC_080380.1, on the reverse strand, counting down.
TCATTAAAAATGATTCTTGAAGCAAGAAAAAGCAGAAAAAAAAAGAGAGCAAAAGCAAACGAAAAAAAAAAACCGAAAAAAAAAGAGAGAGAAGAAAGAAAAAGAAAGAATAAGAGTTGTGATCCAAGGCAAATAAGAGTGTGCTTAAGAACCCTGGACACCTCTAATTGGGGACTTTAGCAAAGCTGAGTCACAATCTGAAAAGGTTCACCCAATTATGTGTCTGTGGCATGTATGTATCCGGTGGTAATACTGGAAGACAGAGTGCTTTGGGCCACGGCCAAGACTCAAGAAATAGCTATGTTCAAGAATCATCATACTTTACTAGGAGAATCATTAACACTATCTGGATTCTGAGTTCCTAAAGAAGCCAATCATTCTGAATTACAAGGGATAGAGTGAGATGCCAAAACTATTCAGAGACAAAAAGTTAAAAGCCCCGCTCATCTAATTAATACTGATCTTCATAGATGTTTTTGGAGTTCATTGCATATTCTCTTCTTTTTATCTTATTTGATCTTCAGTTGCTTGGGGACAAGCAACAATTTAAGTTTGGTGTTGTGATGAGCGGATAATTTGTACACTTTTTGGCATTGTTTTTAGTATATTTTTAGTATGATCTAGTTAGTTTTTAGTATATTTTTATTAGTTTTTAGTTAAAATTCACTTTTCTGGACTTTACTATGAGTTTGTGTGTTTTTCTGTGATTTCAGGTATTTTCTGGCTGAAATTGAGGGACCTGAGCAAAAATCTGATCCAGAGACTCAAAAGGACTACAGATGCTGTTGGATTCTGACCTCCCTGCACTCAAAGTGGATTTTCTGGAGCTACAGAAGCCCAATTGGCGCGCTCTCAACGGCGTTGGAAAGTAGACATCCTGGGCTTTCCAGAAATATATAATAGTCCATACTTTGCCCAAGATTTGATGGCCCAAACTGGCGTTCAAAGTCACCTCAAGAAATTCCAGCGTTAAACGCCGGAACTGGCACCTTTTTGGGAGTTAAACGCCCAAACTGGCACTAAAGCTGGCGTTTAACTCCAAGGAGAGTCTCTACACGAAAAAGCTTCATTGCTCAGCCCAAGCACACACCAAGTGGGCCCGGAAGTGGATTTTTATGTCATTTACTCATCTATGTACTAGTTCTCTATAAGTAGGACCTTTTACTATTGTAATGGAGACTTTTGGTAGCTATCTTTGTTTTATGCTATCTTAGACCTTTGGGAGGCTGGCCATTCGGCCATGCCTAGACCTTGTTCTTATGTATTTTCAACGGTGGAGTTTCTACACACCATAGATTAAGGTGTGGAGCTCTGCTGTACCTCGAGTATTAATGCAATTACTATTGTTCTTCCATTCAATTCCGCTTGTTCTTTGTCCAAGATATCACTTGTTCTTCAACATGATGAAGGTGATGATTGACGCCCATCACCATTCTCACCTATGAACAAGGTGACTGACAACCATTCTTGTTCTACAAGCATCTGAGGCTTAGTGAATATCTCTTGGATTCTTTAATCGGAATCTTCGTGGTATAGGCAGGACCTTGATGGCGGCATTCAAGAGAATCCGGAAGGTCTAAACCTTGTCTGTGGTATTCTGAGTAGGATTCAATGACTGAATGACTGTGACGTGCTTCAAACTCCTAGCAGGCTAGGGCGTTAGTGACAGACGCAAAAGTATCGATGGATATTATTCCGGCCTGACCGAGAACCGACAGCTGAATTCCGCTATGCCGTGACAGGACATATGCAATCGCTTTCACTAAGAGGATGGGAGGTAGCTGCTGACAACAGTGAAACCCTACACGAGCTTGCCATGGAAAGGAGTAAGAAGGATTGGATGAAGGCAGTAGGAAAGCAGAGAGACGGAAGGGAAGGCATCTTCATACACTTGTCTGAAGCTCTTACACCAATGATATACATAAGTATCACTATCTTTATCTTCTATATTATTTTCGTTCATCATCATATACATTTGAGTTTGCCTGACTAAGATTTACAAGATGACCATAGCTTGCTTCAATGCTAACAATCTCCGTGGGATCGACCCTTACTCACGTAAGGTATTACTTGGACGACCCAGTGCACTTGCTGGTTAGTTGTGCGAAGTTGTGTAATGCCATGGAATTGAACCACCAAGTTTTTGGAGTTCATGACCAGGGATTATGAGAGTTGTGAAAAGTATTGTTCACAATTTCGCGCACCAGTTACCAATCTAGATTGACCCAGATCCGAAGCCGTGATGATCTTTTCATAAGAAACCTCTGGAGCGTATCTAATTCAGGATAATTTAAATATGTTAGTCACCACACTAAAAAATAGCAAGCTATATCCCATGATATTAAAATCCAAAATAGAAGAAAAAAAGGTTACATCTAGCATTACTTAGGATCAGACAATTCGTTTGCCGCGTTACTTTGTTCGTTGACCTCCAATCATAAACTGCTTCCACTAGACAAATCTATCGGATTATGCAGATCAACCCCTACCAGTGTCCCATCTTGATCATTATTTTCATCACCATCTGATGAAAACTGATCATCAGATGATTCAGACCCAGATAGAACCATCACATCAGCTGATGAGTCCTCATCAATCCTGGTATACTTGATGTGGAACACTCTTGATACATTATCAAGTGTCTCTGGGTCCATTAGCTCAGGCACATATGCATCAGGATCAAGGTGAACTTGGATGGGTTGGTTGTCCTTATTCCACAATGAAATAAAAAAAATTTCAAAACCGACATACCTAAATTGAACAGATGCCCCTCTATCGATAAAATAAAAAGTTCTAATATGTTCAAATGAGTAGTCAGTTATGAGCAACTGATCATTCTTTCTTATCACCTCCATCAATAGACAATTATCTAGCTCGTCAATGACATAGAACATTGGTCCAAATCCTTCGCCATGAGTTTGAAACAAAAGTTGAGGGAAGAGGTCTCTCACCCTATATTCAAATTTCTTCCCAAAGTTAATTCATGTCTAACAAAAGATGCTAAAAATGGTTCAGATAATTTTACCTAATTATTTAGCAAACAGAGGTAGATATACCTTTAAATCTACCATTATTACCAACTGAGCAATACAGGAGAACAATAATCACGTAAATGAACTGACATTATAATGAACATCACAAAAACAGGTAACTAAGTAACTAACACATATGAGGTCTTTTTGAATGTCCAAGAAAAAAATACTAAAGTTTTGAAAGAAACAATGAAAAAGAAATTGCTATTATCTTGATAGATTTTGAAACCAAATCATGTACATAAACTTCAAATCATCTTTTCACGTATTAATAAATGCTGAATTTATAAAGTCAGTATCAATATATGTATGATTAGTAAGATTATATTATTTACTTTGAATGGACATTGATAATTTAGGAAAACTAATCTTTTTAGAGTTGTTTTAGTCTACACCTATTTGAGATTAGAAATACTAGGAACTCAGAATTAGCTAATCAAACTCATCTAACAGGGAAAAGAAACTATCAAGAGGAGGAAAGTAGAAAAAACCACTAACTGAATATAAATTAAAAACAAACCATTCGAAGTTAAAGATTTACCTACCTCCTTAATCGGTTAACATGCATGATATAATATTCCATAATATATTTCGTTACCTGCTTACTGAAAAGGAGAAATCTAAAAATCATTTCTTTTCCGTTGGACCAATATTGCTGGGTTGCTAAAAACCTCCTATTAGCACATAATGGTACGATTAGAATATAAGACTGAGACTTTTAACCAAGAAACCAACTAACTAAGTATACAAAAAAAAGTTAACTAACAAATTAAATGCACATTAATGAAAAATACCCAAGAAACCACGTTGCAAAACTACTACACAACATATTTTACAGATTACAACAACTTCTGAAATCTGGCATACATATAAATGAGAAGCTAATAAAATTAAATTACAACATGAAAAATATCTGAGAAAAAATTTAAAAAAAACTATAGATGGCATAACATCGATATTTAATTGACATTAAAATTTTTAAAAGTTAATCTAAAATATATTGAATGGAAAAGTAAATGAGACTTCAATCGAATTGAAAATGTAGCAAAGAAAACATCTTCTCTAATGGTCAACACCATACCTGTTTGGATCTTCTCTATTGGCATCCATGGCTATTCAGACTTATCAAATAGAGAGACTTGGTATAAAGATTCAAGAAGAAAGAAAAGATCTTGTCTCTTACTGCAAAAGAGAGCATTATAATAAAGTAAACCCTAATAGGAGATTTCAACAAATTCAAGAAAAATAGGTGATAAAATTGAATCCAGAAACATAAAGAACAAACATAAAGAAAGAACAACAACCATTCATAAACAAAAGAAGAAATAGATGAACAAAAATATTGTTATTTATTCTAGTAAATTAAATTTCTACTATTGCTAATTATAATGTTGAGATGTTTCAGAAAGCTAACCACTACTACTAATAATAATTTAAAAAAACAATCATGAATTATGAATTTGTTAATTAGAATATGCATTACAAATGATATAAAAAAAATATACAAAAATTAGATCAATATTAAAATATAAAAGACCAGAATGAATATTCAAAAATTATAAATACGATTTTCTTTTTTTTTACTCTTAAAAATGTTTTAAATTATCTGCTTAATATTTTTTTATTGGATACAATATAGTAATACCAAAATTACCAAATTTCACACAGCCAATACAACCTCACTGAAACTGAATTAATTAACTTGCTAAAAAGAAATTAACAAAAAAAATAACTTCCTGTTATTATCCTTTGAACTTCTCTCATGTTAATAACTTACATTTTAGTATGTTACCTTAAATGTAGCTTCCTAATCAAGATGATTAATAAAAGTAGCAGCTACCCACGTGTGACAACCTGCTAACAAAAAGCAATAAAAAAAAGAACTTAATAAGAATCAGATATTGGACATATCCAAGTATCAGAGATCCGTTGTTTTCGAAATCAAAAATTTTTTTCTATCTTTTTAAATCAGGGAAGAACATCTCCTTGAATGATACATACATGCCAAAATATATGACAATCTCTTATATTGGTTCAAATTAAGACTCAGCAAGATGCGAGAGCAACAAAAATTTGAGTATCAATAAAAAAAATAATCAGAAAGGATACTTGAATTGAGGCTATTCACATAAAGGTATTAATTGGATATTTTTAGAAGACAAAACTTTAGTTGATGAAATCATCGAAAGGAAAGCTACAAAAAATGAAAAGAAAAGCAAAAGAAAAAAAAGTGAAGAGAAGATTATGTTGGGACTGCAACAATTAGGGCAAAACCTTAACTTGTTATTCGATTGTCAGAAAATTTACCTGTTCAAAGAAATGGAGACGCCAGGATCACTGGAAATGACGATAAGTTTGTATCTTGTAGGATTATTTGAGGTTTAACGCTGCAAAAAGTAAGAACGTGTCTTTTTGGGTTGAGTGAGCTGAGACCCCAGAGAGAGAGGATGGAGGGTGACGACGTTAGGTCTTCTTTCTAACCTGTTTTTTATCGCACGTGTGTGTCTTGTTTGTGTACTTTGTTTTTTTATTGTGTGTGTGTGGGGGTAGGGAGGGGGGAATTATAAAATATAACAATTATTTAATATGTTAATTAATATTGTAACATAAAAATTAAGATACATCATAAGTTATATTAATATTTGAATAACAAAAAAGTAATACCATATTAAAGTAAATATACAGGATATAACAATCATTCAGGATGTTAATTAATATTGTAATTAAAAAAAATACCATACTAATTTGATTGTTAATACAAAAGAAGCAAAAAAAATAATAAAATAATTCACATTTATTTACAACAACTATTCATATCATATAACAAAAATTATATAGATTAACAAACAAGTTCACATACTATACATATTTTAAGTTTTAAGGCACATTGCATAGATTATTATATACTTGCAAATAACTCGTGCAATTGCACGGACTAATTAAAACTTTGTCTCTTAATAGATGTTAACAACTTCTCTTTGATAATTTTGTATTAACTTCATTTTCTAATAGATATTAAAAACTTATCTTTAATACTTTTATACTAACCAAAATAGAATTATGTGGTATTTATCATGCACTTATAAAAAGAGTTATAAATTTTACAATAATTGTAATCAAATTTTTTAATATTACATATGAAATAAAATGTAAAAACTTTTAATTTTAAAGTTTATTTTAATAAACTTGGAATATATATTTGGAATTAGAAATCACAGTTTTTGCAATTTCTATTCATAATAAGCTAATCATCAACTTATTTGGACAAGTTAAATATATGCTTCATGTAATTTAAACAAAATTGTCTATGATAATATCGAAATACATGCTACATAAACATAAATATCACATGTAACAATAATTGGTCAAATAAAATTATTAACATAGATAATCAACAAAACACAAAATGACTAATTTGTGATTTAAAAATACTGAAAGACACTTTATCCTTTCTTAGTTTTTAAACCTTAGTATTTTTTTAATTAAAAGAAAGCATGTAATAATTAACAGCTTTAGATTTTTTCATCACCAAGTTTCTAAAATGCAGAGATATTAGTTTTAGTTAAAATCCTTAGGGTGGTTATAAGTGAAAACTGAAAATAATTAGACTTTGAAGTAAGACTAATTGAAGGACTTAGACTCAACTAACACTGAACTAACATGTGACTTTTCAAGGAGCTGAAACACAACCACGTCATCTATCATGTTGAGCAATTTCAAACAAAATTAATTTTTCAATTCTTCTATTACCATCGATTTCAAGCCACTATATGATACTTTCTTGTCATCTTCAATCAAGAAACGTATGGAGCTATGAAACCCCTTAGAAATGGCACTAAATCCTATATTTGAAGTCATCAACACCAATGCATTTTCAAATAAAATTCACTGATCCTGTTGGATCCAATTTCACAAATAATAAATATAAAAATGAGGACACCAGTAGCTTGTTTACTTGGAGAAGATGCAGGAAACGAAGAAATAAGAGATTCATGTAAAAATGTTTAGTAAATTAAGGTTCATAGCAACATTCACAAATCTGAGAATCAGTAAGCTAGCGATCCTATCAACTTGCTCATTGTATGCCGCTCCATTTACTCACTCATGTCTAACCAAATTATGGCTGCCTCCCGAAAATATAATCAAACAATTTCAAGTGATGAAATAGTAACACAAGTCCATAAAACAATAGCTACAGACCAATAAAAAATAATAGTAAAAATGCATAGTATAAGGAGAAAATGAAATGAAAAGCTCTCCTGCGATAGATAACATTTTAGATAAAAATAAATCATTCACATAAAATAAGAAAAAAAATAAATAAAGAAATAACCAAGATGAAAAACAAAACAAAATAACATTAAATAGAAAAGAAACTCAGCAAAACAAATGTCTCAATGAAAACAAACTTTTTTAAGCAGCACGTAAGAGAGGATTAGAAGTAAACATGTACTTTCACTTATCATAAAAAAATAAATATTATAAACCACATAAAAGAGAACAAATTCAACATAATTTATATAAAACAATCAGCTCACCAGAAAAAATTTAACTTATCATCGTAGTATTTGATTTGATTCTCATAACACAGTGTTCATTCTTGAGAAACCAAAGACCACAAAAAAGAATCGAAACAAAAGGTTCCAATTAATCTTTTCACATAGAGTAATAGATAAGAAGTCCTTTTTTATAGGGTCTAATATCTTTCAATCAATAACTCTATGTGCTGAGTCTATAGGAAGGCCAACTCTTCAGGATAATGTTATCCCTTCTATTTAACTTGTATAGTTTATAGCATTCTTTCCATTTAACCTTGAACTTTCATTCTCTATTTCTTTCTCCAGTTTTTAGTAGATGGAAAAAGAATATATTCTTGTCTATGCTAAAAGGTGGACCAATGATTTTTCAAATCAAACCATGCCCAGACGGTTTAAGATATGCAGCAAAATAATAGGATAGATATTGTAATAAATGATTCATAGTTAGTTTCTAGAGAGAGTTTTGCTATATAATCAATAAGAGATACACAACCAATATTTCACAAGTTTGTTAAAAAAAAACTTTTTAAAATCAACTTGCTAATCTAGATGCACTCAAGTCCAAATGTATCATGGCCTTCTTATAATAAGCATATAGAGTGTATCTGAATTGATTCTGAATTTTCCATTGAACAAAAAAAAATTAGGAAAAGAAATATTGTTGCCAATGAATGATCAACGTAAGAGGTTATTAATTAAAATCAACAAATACATGTAGAAAAGATGTAGCATTCATAATTGAGAGAGGGGAGGATAAACATATTGAAAAGAATTAGATAAAATCGGCATTACTGATTGCAAGTTCTAAGGACTACATGTATTTAAATTTTCAATTTCAACCATGATCGGAAATTTCTTTTTGATAATATATGCATACAAAATATTGAAACTAACAATAATAATAGAAGATTCATATATTTTAGAGAGTAAGTAATATCAACCGCTAGTACTTAATTTCTATTTCATGTTTCGACTTTTTTTTTCCAATTCTCTTAAGTTGTCACTATCTACAGTAGTAAAAGTATTTTTGTTGCTCAATTTTTAATCAAAGGTAAAAGATTTATTTACTCTATCACTACTCAAAATACATAAGTATCCTTTCTTAACATCTCATAATTTGCAGAAACTTTTTTAATTAGGACGAAGTTTATACTCATTCTTTCTATTCTTGCTTTTTGAAACATTTAATTTGATGATCACTTCTTAAAATTGACTATAGAGATCCTGCCTCACAGTATATTGTATCTTGTTCAATTTGATAAATTATGCGACAACAAATACAATTTAAAAATATAAACAACACAGTTCAAAAGATAAACATGAATAAGAATCATAACCAATATAATTTATCTATATAAAAAAATTTCTTGATTTATTGTGTTAAAATAGTTTATTTGTCGGATAAAATTTTTTTTTAACAAAAATGTAAGTTGTCATTTTCAATGTTAATAGAGGTTTATCAAAAAGAAAGGCCCGAATGCATAAAAAGATGAAGAACTTAAGGATTTAAAAAAAACTACTATTTTGACCTTTGATATTTGAACCAACTCTTCAAACTGCCCAAAAACATAGTTTGAAAAAGAATCTGTTACAAATTGATACATTTAGAAAAAAAATTGCAAAACGCAAAATATAAGTTAAATTAACACACTTTTTCATAAGAATAATCACTATAGTTGAGAATCCAAATTTTTTTTCCAAATAAAAAATATATTTGGACTCTCATTTTGTTTTCACTTGAAAATACAAATTTCTTTTATCAAAGAAATCATAAGAACTAAAGTTTTGCTCTTTTAGTTGTTGTAACCTCTTGTCCCATCAACTGACCTTAGGATAGTTATGGACCGTTCAAAAAACCAGATATCTATAGCTTTAGCATCATCTTCTTGAACATTTGCATTAAACAAAATATACGCTAGATATAATTGACTACAGCTATAAACAAAATATATTGATTGGTTAGTGAAATCATTGAAAAATATTGGATGTTGCATTAAAATATGGTTTAATTACTCTGTTGGTCCCTATAGTTTCGTGAAATTTTCAATTAGGTCCCTATACTTTTTTTTCCTTTTAATTGAGTCTTTGCACCAAATTTTTTTAATTAGGTTCCTACACTTTTTTTTCTTTTATTTAGGTCCCTATACCAATTCTTTTTTTTAGTTAGGTCCCTATAAAATTAAGCCAATTACTACTAAGAAAGACTTAATTGAAAAAAAAAATTTAGTGCAGGGACTCAATTAAAAAGAAAAAAAGTATATGGACCTAATTGAAAATTTCACGAAACTATAAGGATCAACAGAGTAATTAAACCTTAAAATATATCAATTGTTATACTCAGAGGGATTGATCATCTTCATAACAATAAAGGTAGCTTCAATATGAAATAAAAATATAAAAGGAGAACACTCCATTGAAAGAAAGAAATTGATTCCACCAAGTTGGCATCACAATAACAAAATTAAGAACATGAAATGACAACTATTTCATATACAACTTAAAAAATGTGACTACATTAACACATACACTATTAGTGTCATCAGATACATGTACGTATTCAGCTTTTCTTCAACAAATGCTCACATGAAACAAAAAGGACTGAAAGCTAAAATGTAACAAAGTAGTTAAGAACTAAAAGGAGCCCTAACAACAGAACAACTAAGAACTGGAAGCTAGTCATTCAACCCTCTTACACTAGATTAACAAATTTCTTAAACTACAACTCGAGGTGTTGCGAGCCTTTCGATTAAAACCTGCAAGAGTCTTCAAAATTCAGTTTAATAGTTGAATATTTAATATTATTGTCAAACAGTTCAAAAATTTTAGGAACCATCTTTCACATATCCTCAATGAGTAAATAAATGTTACACAACTAACCTCAAACGGATCACTCTACAGAATGCCGCTTGATAAGTAAATGAAAAGAAATTTTTCAACATCATCTCTACTATGCTCAAATGTCATTTGGGTAAGGTCATTGGGTCCAAATAAAAAGAACTCAGCTTCATCAGTAATCTACACAAATGGATAATAAAATTAGCCAGTTTAAATAAATAATTAAGAGTATGAAAGAGTAGAAATTTTTAGCTCATATATACATTTGCTAACTGGGTTCTAATTAACGCGTGGGAGGCACTCCCCTTTGAAGTGACTGATGAGCGGATAATTTATATGCTTTTTGGCATTGTTTTTAGGTAGTTTTTAGTTAGTTCAAGCTACTTTTAGGGATGTTTTCATTAGTTTTTATGTTAAATTCATATTTCTGGACTTTACTATGAGTTTTTGTGTTTTTCTGTGATTTCAGGTAAATTCTGGCTGAAATTGAGGGACTTGAGCAAAACTCTGAAAAAGGCTGACAAAAGGATTGCTGATGCTGTTGGAATCTGACCTCCCTGCACTCGAAATGGATTTTCTGGAGCTACAGAACTCCAATTGGCGCGCTCTCAATGGCTTTGGAAAGTAGACATCCAGAGCTTTCCAGAAATATATAATAGTCCATACTTCATTCGGAAATTGACGACGTAACTTGGCGTTGAACGCCAAGTACATGCTGCTGTCTGGAGTTAAACGCCAGAAAAACGTCATGATCTGGAGTTGAACGCCCAAAACACGTCATAACTTGGAGTTCAACTCCAAGAAAAGCCTCAGCTCGTGGATTGATCAAGCTCAGCCCAAGCATACACCAAGTGGGCCCCGGAAGTGGATTTATGCATCAATTACTTACTCATGTAAACCCTAGGAGCTAGTTTATTATAAATAGAACTCTTTACTAGTGTATTATACATCTTGGGACGATTAGTTCTCAAATCATGGGAGCTGGCCATTCGGCCATGCCTGAACCTTTTACTTATGTATTTTCAACGGTGGAGTTTCTGCACACCATAGATTAAGGGTGTGGAGCTCTGCTGTACCTCAAGTTTCAATACAATTATTATTACTTTCTATTCAATTCTCTTTTATTCTTATTCCAAGATATACGTTGCACAACACTTTGATGAATGTGATGATCAGTGACACTCATCATCATTCTCACCCATGAACGCACGTGACTGACAACCACTTCCGTTCTACCTTAGGCCGGGCGCATATCTCTTAGATTTTCCAACAGAATCTTCGTGGTATAAGCTAGATAGATGGCGGCATTCATGAGGATCCGGAAGGTCTAACCTTGTCTGTGGTATTCCGAGTAGGATCCTGGGAATCCGGAAAGTCTAACCTTGTCTGTGGTATTCCGAGTAGGATTCCGGTATTGAATGACTGTGACGAGCTTCAAACTCCTGAAGGCTGGGCGTGATGACAAACGCAAAAGAATCAATGGATTCTATTCCAACCTGATTGAGAACCGACAGATGATTAGCCGTGCTGTGACAGAGCATTTGGACCATTTTCACTGAGAGGATGGGATGTAGCTATCAACCAAGGGTGATGCCTCCAGACGATTAGTCGTGCAGTGACAGCGCATAGGACCATTTTCCCGAGAGGATTAAAAGTAGCCATTGATGATAGTGATGCCCTACATACAGCTTGCCATGGAAAGGAGTAAGAAGGATTGAAGGAAGAGTGAGTAGTGAAGTAGAGTTTCAAGAGGAACACAGCATCTCCATACACCTATCTGAAATTCCCACTATTGATTTACATAAGTATTTCTATCCCTTTTTATTTTCTATTTAATTATTAATTTTCGAAATCCAAAATCAATTTAATCTGCCTAACTGAGATTTACAAGGTGACCATAGCTTGCTTCATACCAACAATCTCTGTGGGATCGACCCTTACTCACGTAAGGTATTACTTGGATGACCCAGTACACTTGCTGGTTAAGTTGAACGGAGTTGTGTCCACACGTGCCATTACCATGATCTCTTTGGGGTATTTTTGATTTCATACAAATATAAAGAGACCAACATTAAGGATCACAATTTCGTCCACCAAGTTTTTGGCGCCGTTGCCGGGGATTGTTCGAGTATGGACAACTGACGGTTCATCTTGTTGCTCAGATTAGGTAATTTTCTTTTCAAAAATCTTTTTCAAAATTTTTCTTTTATGTTTCGTTTTTCTAAACTTTATTTTCGAAAAAATTACTAAAAATCCAAAAAAAATAGAAAAATATTTTGTGTTTCTTGTTTGAGTCTTGAGTCAATTTTTAAGTTTGGTGTCAATTGCATGCTTTAAAAATTTTTTCTTGCAATTTTTCGAGAATTCCATGCATTCAAAGTGTTCTTCATAATCTTCAAGTTGTTCTTGATAAGTCTTCTTGTTTGATCTTGATGTTTTCCTGTTTTGTGTCTTTTCTTGTTTTTCATGTGCATCTTTGCATTCATATTTTCCAAGCATTAAAAATTTCTAAGTTTGGTGTCTTGCATGTTTTCTTTGCATCAAAAATTTTTTTCAAAATTATGTTCTTGATGTTCATCATGATCTTCAAAGTGTTCTTGGTGTTCATCTTGACATTTCATAAGCATTCTTGCATGCATTCATTGTTTTGATCTAAAAATTTTATGCATTGAGTATTTTTGTTGTTTTTCTCTCTCATCTTTAAAAATTCAAAAATAAAAAAATATCTTTTCCTTATTTCCCTCCAAATTTTCGAAATTTTGGGTTGACTTGGTCAAAAATTTTTCAAAATTAGTTGTTTCTTACAAGTCAAGTCAAAATTTCAATTTTAAAAATCTTATCTTTTCAAAATCTTTTTCAAAAAAATCATATCTTTTTCATTTTTTTTATTTATTTTCGAAAATTTTAAAAATTATTTTTCAAAATCTTTTTCTTATCTTTTATACCATATTTTCGAAAACATACTAACAATTAATGTGATTGATTCAAAAATTTGAAGTTTGTTACTTTCTTGTTAAGAAAGGTTCAATCTTTAAATTCTAGAATCTTATCTTGTAGTTTCTTGTTAGTTAAGTCATTTTAAAAATTAAATCTTTTTCAAAATATCTTTTTATTAAAATTTTTATCTTATCTTTTTATCTTATCCTTCTCAAAATTTTGTCTTTTTCAAAATTTGATTTCAAAATATCTTATCTAAACTTCTTATCTTCTTATCTTTTTAAAATTTGATTTCAAATCTTTTTCAATCAACTAACTAACTTTTTGTTTGTTTCCTATCTTTTTCAAAACCACCTAACTACTTCTCCCTCTTCTATTTTTGAAAATATCTCTCTCTTTTTTTTTTCAAAAATTCTTTTTAATTGACTAAGTGTTTCATGCTTTAATTACATTTTATCTTTTAATTTTCGAACATACTAACCCCTTTTTCAAAATTATTTTCGAAACTCTCTTTCTCTTTTCTTATTCTATTTAATTATTTATTTACTAACACTTCTCTTCACCCCTCTTCATCTAAAAATCCGAATTCTTCTTCATTCTTCTACTCCCTTCTTTTTCTACTAACATAAAGGAATATATATACTGTGACATAGAGAGGATTCCTCTTCCTTTTCTTGTTTTCTTCTCTTTCATATGAGCAGGAACAGGGAAAAAGGCACTCTTGTTGAAATTGATCCAGAACCTGAAAGGACTCTGAAGAGAAAATTAAGAGAAGCTAAATTACATTATTCTAAAGGTAACCTTTCAGAAATTTTCGAACAAGAGAAGGAGATGGCAGCCGAAAATAACAATAATGCAAGGAGAATGCTTGGTGACTTCACAAAGCCAACGTCCAAATTTGATGGAAGAAGCATCTCCATTCCTGCCATTGGAGCCAACAACTTTGAGCTGAAACCTCAGCTAGTTGCATTAATGCAACAAAACTGCAAGTTTTATGGACTTCCATCTGAAGATCCATATCAGTTTTTAACTGAGTTCTTGCAGATCTGTGAGACTGTATAGACGAATGGAGTTGATCCTGAAGTCTACAGACTCATGCTTTTCCCTTTTGCTGTAAGAGACAGAGCTAGAATATGGTTGGATTCACAACCTAAGGATAGCCTGGACTCCTGGGATAAGCTGGTCACTGCCTTCTTGGATAAATTCTTTCCTCCTCAAAAGCTGAGCAAGCTGAGAGTGGATGTTCAAACCTTCAAACAAAAAGATGGTGAATCCCTTTATGAAGCTTGGGAAAGATACAAGCAGCTGACCAAAAGATGTCCATCTGACATATTTTCAGAATGGACCATATTAGATATATTTTATTATGGTCTATCTGAATATTCGAAAATGTCATTGGACCATTCTGCAGGTGGATCTATTCACCTAAAGAAAACGCCTGAAGAGGCTCAAGAACTCATTGACATGGTTGCAAACAACTAATTCATGTACACTTCTGAGAGGAATTCCGTGAATAATGGGATACCTCAGAAGAAAGGAGTTCTTGAAATTGATGCTCTGAATGCCATATTGGCTCAGAACAAAGTGTTGACTCAACAGGTCAACATGATCTCTCAAAATCTGAATGGATGGCAACATGCATCCAACAGTACTAGAGAGGCAGCTTCTGAAGAAGCTTATGATCCTGAGAACCCTGCCATGGCAGAGGTTAATTACATGGGTGAACCTTATGGAAACACCTATAACTCATCATGGAGAAATCATCCAAATTTCTCATGGAAGGATCAACAAAAGCCTCAACAAGGCTTTAACAATGGTGGACGCAATAGGTTGAGCAATAGCAAGCCATATCCATCATCTTCTCAGCAACAGACAGAGAATTCTGAACAAAACACTTCTAATTTAGCCAATCTAGTCTCTAATCTGTCAAAGGCCACCTTCAGTTTCATGAGTGAAACAAGATCCTCCATTAGAAATCTGGAGGCACAAGTGGGCCAGCTGAGTAAGAAAGTCATTGAAACTCCTCCCAGTATTCTCCCATGCAATACAGAAGAGAATCCAAAAGGAAAGTGCAAGGCCATTGATATAATCAATATGGCCGAATGCACAAGGGAGGAGGAGGACGAAAATCCTAGTGAGGAAGACCTCCTAGGACGTCCCTCAAGCAAGAAGGAGTTTCCTATTAAGGATCCAAAGGAATCTGAGGCTCATACAGAGACCATAGATATTCCATTAAATCTCCTTCTGCCATTCATGAGCTCTGAAGACTATTCATCCTCTGAAGAGGATGAAGATGTGACTGGAGAGCAAGTTGCTCAATATTTAGGAGCTATCATGAAGCTGAATGCCAAGTTATTTGGTAATGAGACTTGGCAAAGTAAACCTCCCTTGCTCATTAATGAACTGGATACTTGGATTCAGAAAATTCTACCTCAAAAGAAACAAGATCCTGGCAAGTTCTTAATACCTTGTACCATAGGCACCATGATCTTTGAAAAAGCTCTGTGTGATCTAGGGTCAGGGATAAATCTTATGCCACTCTCTGTAATGGAGAAGCTGGGGATCATTGAGGTACAACCTGCCTTGTTCTCATTACAATTGGCAGACAAGTCATTGAGACAAGCTTATGGAATAGTAGAGGACGTGCTAGTAAAGGTTAAAGGCCTTTACATCCCTGCTGATTTCATAATCTTAGACACTTGGAAGGAAGATGATGATTGCATCATCCTTGGAAGACCTTTCCTAGCCACAACAGGAGCTGTGATAGATGTCAATAGGGATGAATTAGTCCTTCAATTAAATGAGGACTACCTTGTGTTTAAGGCACATGGCCATCCCTCTGTGACAAAAGAGAGTAAGCATAAAGAGCTTCTCTCAGTTCAGAGTCAAAAAGAGCCCCCACAGTCAAACTCTAAGTTTGGTGTTGGGAGGCCACAACCAAACTCTAAGTTTGGCGTTAAGATCCCATATCCAAACTCTAAGTTTGGTGTTGGGACTATACAACATTGACCTGATCACCTTGTGGCTCCATGAGAGCCCACTGTCAAGCTATTGACATTAAAGAAGCGCTTGTTGGGAGGCAACCCAATTTTATTTATCTAATTTTTATTTTATTTTATTGTTATTTTGTGTTTTATTAGGTACATGATCATGAGGAGTCACGAAAAAAATCAGAAAAATTAAAAACAGAGTCAAAAACAGCAGAAAAAAATTCGCACCCTGGAGGACGCACAGGCTGGCGTTCAACGCCAGTAAGATGCATCTGGTCGGCGTTCAACGCCAGAACAGAGCATCATTCTGGCGCTGAACGCCAGAAACAAGCAACATTCTGGCGCTGAATGCCAGGAATGTGCCCAGAGAAGAAAAGCTGGCGCTGAACGCCAGTAACAAGCATGAAACTGGCGTTCAACGCCAGAAACATGCTTTACATGGGCGTTGAACGCCCAGAATGTGCACCACACGGCGTTTAAACGCCAGAATGGTGTGCAAAGGCAATTTACATGCCTATTTGGTGCAGGGATGGAATTCCTTGACACCTCAAGACCTGTGGACCCCACAGGATCACCTCAGGATCTGTGGACCCCACAGGATCCCCACCTACCATATTCCCACCTTACCTCCTAATCCTAATTACACTCTCCTAATCCCCATATCACACTTCCCAAAACTCTTCCCCATCACCTATTCACCACTCACATCCATCCACTCTTCCCCATAAACCCCACCTACCTTCAAAATTCAAAAACATTTTCCCACTCATTCCCACCCTAAATGGCCGAAACTACACTCCTCCCTCTCCCTATAAATACCCTTCCATTCTACTTCATTTTCACACAACAACACCCCCTCTTCTCACCCTTGGCCGAACCATCACTTCCCCTTATCCACCATATTTTCTTCTTCTTCTTCTTCTTCTCTTCTTTCTTCTCTTGCTCGAGGGCGAGCAATATTTTAAGTTTGGTGTGGTAAAAGCATAAGCTTTTTGTTTTTCCATTACCATCAATGGCACCTAAGGCCGGAGTATCCTCTAGAAAAGGAAAAGGGAAGACAAAAGCTTCCACCTCCGAGTCATGGGAGATGGAAAGATTCATCTCCAAGAGCCATCAAGACCACTTCTATGATGTTGTGGCAAAGAAGAAGGTGATCCCTGAGGTCCCTTTCAAGCTCAAGAAAAATGAGTATCCGGAGATCCGACATGAAATCCGAAGAAGAGGTTGGGAAGTCCTAACCAACCCTATGCAACAAGTCGGAATCTTAATGGTTCAAGAGTTCTATGCCAATGCATGGATCACTAGGAACCATGATCAAAGTATGAACCCGAGTCCAAAGAACTATCTTACAATGGTTCGGGGGAAATACTTAGATTTTAGTCCGGAAAATGTGAGGTTGGCGTTTCACTTGCCCATGATGCAAGGAGATGAACGCCCCTACACTAGAAGGGTCAACTTTAATCAAAGGTTGGACCAAGTCCTAATGGACATATGTGTGGAAGGAGCTCAATGGAAGAGAGACTCCAAAGGCAAGCCAGTCCAACTAAGAAGACTGGATCTCAAGCCTGTGGCTAGAGGATGGTTGGAGTTCATTCAACGCTCCATCATTCCTACTAGCAACCGATCTGAAGTTACTGTGGATTGGGCCATCATGATTCATGGCATCATGATTGGAGAGGAAGTAGAAGTTCATGAGGTCATCTCCAATGAAATCTACAAAATAGCCGACAAGCCCTCACCCATGGCAAGGCTAGCTTTTCCTCACCTTATTTGCCATCTATGTTACTCAGCTGGAGTCATCATAGAAGGAGACATTCTCATTGAAGAGGATAAGCCCATCACCAAGAAGAGGATGGAGCAAGCAAGAGAGACCCTTCACGGTTCTCAAGAGATGCATGAGGAAGCTCATCATCAAGAAACCCCTGAGATGTCTCAAGGGATGCACTTTCCTCCCAACAACTATTGGGAATAACTCAACACTTCCTTAGAAGATTTGAGCCACAATGTTGAACAATTAAGGGTGGAACATCATGAGCACTCCATCATTCTCCATGAAATAAGAGAAGATCAAAAAGCAATGAGGGAGGAGCAACAAAGGCAAGGAAGGGACATAGAAGAGCTTAAGAACATCATAGGTCCTTCAAGAAGAAGATGCCACTAAAGGTGGATTCATTCCTTGTTCTTTATTTCTTTTTGTTTTCGGTTTTTAATGTTGTGTTTATCTATGTTTGGTGTCTTTACTTCATGATCATTAGTATGTAACCATGCCTTAAAGTTATGAATAAATCCATTAATCCTTCACCTCTCTTAAATGAAAAATGTTTTAATTCAAAAGAACAAGAAGTACATGAATTTCGAATTTATCCTTGAATTTAATTTAATTATATTGATGTGGTGACAATACTTTTGTTTTCTGAATGAATGCTTAAACAGTTCATATGTCTTTTGATCTTGTTGTTTATGAATGTTAAAATTGTTGGCTCTTGAAAGAATGATGAACAAGGAGAAATGTTATTGACAATCTGAAAAATCATGAAATTGATTCTTGAAGCAAGAAAAAGCAGTGAACAAGAAGAAGCTTGCGAAAAAAAAATTATGGCGAAAAAAAATATAGAAAGAAAAAGAAAAAGCAAGCAGAAAAAGCCAATAGCCCTTAAAACCAAAAGGCAAGGGTAAAAAGGATCCAAGGCTTTGAGCATCAATGGATAGGAGGGCCCAAGGAAATAAAATCCAGGCCTAAGCGGCTAAATCAAGCTGTCCCTAACCATGTGCTTGTGTCATGAAGGTCCAAGTAAAAAGCTTCAGGCTGAGTGGTTAAAGTCGTGATCCAAAGCAAACAGAGTGTGCTTAAGAGCTCTGGACACCTCTAACTGGGGACTTTAGCAAAGCTGAGTCACAATCTGAAAAGGTTCACCCAGTCATGTGTCTGTGGCATTTATGTATCCGGTGGTAATACTGGAAAACAAAGTGCTTAGGGCCACAGCTAAGACTCATAAGTAGCTGTGTTCAAGAATCAACATGCTTAACTAGGAAAGTCAATAACACTATCCAAAATTCTAAGTTCTAGAGAAGCCAATCATTCTGAACTTCAAAGGAAAAAGTGAGATGCCAAAACTATTCAGAAGCAAAAAGCTACAAGTCCCGCTCATCTAATTATAATTAATATTCATTGATATTCTGGAATTTATAGTATATTCTCTTCTTTTTATCCTAATTGATTTTCAGTTGCTTGGGCAAGCAACAATTTAAGTTTGGTGTTGTGATGAGCGCATAATTTATACGCTTTTTGGCATTGTTTTTAGGTAGTTTTTAGTTAGTTCAAGCTACTTTTAGGGATGTTTTTATTATTTTTTATGTTAAATTCACATTTCTGGACTTTACTATGAGTTTGTGTGTTTTTCTGTGATTTCAGGTAAATTCTGGCTGAAATTGAGGGACTTGAGCAAAACTCTGAAAAAGGCTGACAAAAGGACTGCTGATGCTGTTGGAATCTGACCTCCCTGCACTCGAAATGAATTTTCTGGAGCTACAGAACTCCAATTGGCGCGCTCTCAACGGAGTTCGAAAGTAGACATCCAGAGCTTTCCAGCAATATATAATAGTCCATACTTCATTCGGAAATTGACGACGTAACTTGGTGTTGAACGCCAAGTACATGCTGCTGTCTGGAGTTAAACGCCAGAAAAACGTCATGATCCGGAGTTGAACGCCCAAAACACGTCATAACTTGGAGTTCAACTCCAAGAAAAGCCTCAGCTCGTGGATTGATCAAGTTCAGCCCAAGCATACACCAAGTGGGCCCCGGAAGTGGATTTATGCATCAATTACTTACTCATGTAAACCCTAGGAGCTAGTTTATTATAAATAGAACTCTTTACTAGTGTATTATACATCTTGGGACAATTAGTTCTCATATCATGGGGGCTGGCCATTCAGCCATGCCTGAACCTTTTACTTATGTATTTTCAACGGTGGAGTTTCTGCACACCATAGATTAAGGGTGTGGAGCTCTGCTGTACCTCAAGTTTCAATACAATTATTATTATTTTCTATTCAATTCTCTTTTATTCTTATTCCAAGATATACGTTGCACAACACTTTGATGAATCTGATGATCAGTGACACTCATCATCATTCTCACCCATGAACGCACGTGACTGACAACCACTTCCGTTCTACCTTAGGCCGGGCGCATATCTCTTAGATTCCCCAACAGAATCTTCGTGGTATAAGCTAGATAGATGGTGGCATTCATGAGGATCCAGAAGGTCTAACCTTGTCTGTGGTATTCCGAGTAGGATCCTGGGAATCCGGAAAGTCTAACCTTGTCTGTGGTATTCCGAGTAGGATTCCGGTATTGAATGACTGTGACGAGCTTCAAACTCCTGAAGGCTGGGCGTGATGACAAACGCAAAAGAATCAATGGATTCTATTCCAACCTGATTGAGAACCGACAGATGATTAGCCGTGCTGTGACAGAGCATTTGGACCATTTTCACTGAGAGGATGGGATGTAGCTATCAACCAAGGGTGATGCCTCCAGACGATTAGCCGTGCAGTGACAGCGCATAGGACCATTTTCCCGAGAGGATTAAAAGTAGCCATTGATGATAGTGATGCCCTACATACAGCTTGCCATGGAAAGGAGTAAGAAGGATTGAAGGAAGAGTGAGTAGTGAAGTAGAGTTTCAAGAGGAACACAGCATCTCCATACACCTATCTGAAATTCCCACTATTGATTTACATAAGTATTTCTATCCCTTTTTATTTTCTATTTAATTATTAATTTTTGAAATCCAAAATCAATTTAATCTGCCTAACTGAGATTTACAAGGTGACCATAGCTTGCTTCATACCAAC
This sequence comes from Arachis stenosperma, assembly GCF_014773155.1. Lineage (NCBI taxonomy): Eukaryota > Viridiplantae > Streptophyta > Magnoliopsida > Fabales > Fabaceae > Arachis > Arachis stenosperma. The sequence continues at coordinate 111,119,187 of NC_080380.1, read as the reverse complement.
AATCTCTGTGGGATCGACCCTTACTCACGTAAGGTATTACTTGGATGACCCAGTACACTTGCTGGTTAAGTTGAACGGAGTTGTGTCCACACGTGCCATTACCATGATCTCTTTGGGGTATTTTTGATTTCATACAAATATAAAGAGACCAACTTTAAGGATCACAATTTCGTCCACCAAGTTTTTGGCGCCGTTGCCGGGGATTGTTCGAGTATGGACAACTGACGGTTCATCTTGTTGCTCAGATTAGGTAATTTTCTTTTCAAAAATCTTTTTCAAAATTTTTCTTTTATGTTTCTTTTTTCTAAACTTTATTTTCGAAAAAATTACTAAAAATCCAAAAAAAATAGAATATCATAAAAATAAAAAAATATTTTGTGTTTCTTGTTTGAGTCTTGAGTCAATTTTTAAGTTTGGTGTCAATTGCATGCTTTAAAAATTTTTTCTTGCAATTTTTCGAAAATTCCATGCATTCAAAGTGTTCTTCATGATCTTCAAGTTGTTCTTGATAAGTCTTCTTGTTTGATCTTGATGTTTTCTTGTTTTGTGTCTTTTCTTGTTTTTCATGTGCATCTTTGCATTCATATTTTCCAAGCATTAAAAATTTCTAAGTTTGGTGTCTTGCATGTTTTCTTTGCATCAAAAATTTTTTTCAAAATTATGTTCTTGATGTTCATCATGATCTTCAAAGTGTTCTTGGTGTTCATCTTGACATTTCATAAGCATTCTTGCATGCATTCATTGTTTTGATCTAAAAATTTTATGCATTGAGTATTTTTGTTGTTTTTCTCTCTCATCTTTAAAAATTCAAAAATCAAAAAAATATCTTTTCCTTATTTCCCTCCAAATTTTCGAAATTTTGGATTGACTTGGTCAAAAATTTTTCAAAATTAGTTGTTTCTTACAAGTCAAGTCAAAATTTCAATTTTAAAAATCTTATCTTTTCAAAATCTTTTTCAAAAAAATCATATCTTTTTCATTTTTTTTATTTATTTTCGAAAATTTTAAAAATTATTTTTCAAAATCTTTTTCTTATCTTTTATACCATATTTTCGAAAATATACTAACAATTAATGTGATTGATTCAAAAATTTGAAGTTTGTTACTTTCTTGTTAAGAAAGGTTCAATCTTTAAATTCTAGAATCTTATCTTGTAGTTTCTTGTTAGTTAAGTCATTTTAAAAATTAAATCTTTTTCAAAATATCTTTTTATTAAAATTTTTATCTTATCTTTTTATCTTATCCTTCTCAAAATTTTGTCTTTTTCAAAATTTGATTTCAAAATATCTTATCTAAACTTCTTATCTTCTTATCTTTTTAAAATTTGATTTCAAATCTTTTTCAATCAACTAACTAACTTTTTGTTTGTTTCCTATCTTTTTCAAAACCACCTAACTACTTCTCCCTCTTCTATTTTCGAAAATATCTCTCTTTTTTTCAAAAATTCTTTTTAATTGACTAAGTGTTTCATGCTTTAATTACATTTTATCTTTTAATTTTCGAACATACTAACCCCTTTTTCAAAATTATTTTCGAAACTCTCTTTCTCTTTTCTTATTCTATTTAATTATTTATTTACTAACACTTCTCTTCACCCCTCTTCATCTAAAAATCCGAATTCTTCTTCATTCTTCTACTCCCTTCTTTTTCTACTAACATAAAGGAATATATATACTGTGACATAGAGAGGATTCCTCTTCCTTTTCTTGTTTTCTTCTCTTTCATATGAGCAGGAACAGGGAAAAAGGCACTCTTGTTGAAATTGATCCAGAACCTGAAAGGACTCTGAAGAGAAAATTAAGAGAAGCTAAATTACATTATTCTAAAGGTAACCTTTCAGAAATTTTCGAACAAGAGAAGGAGATGGCAGCCGAAAATAACAATAATGCAAGGAGAATGCTTGGTGACTTCACAAAGCCAACGTCCAAATTTGATGGAAGAAGCATCTCCATTCCTGCCATTGGAGCCAACAACTTTGAGCTGAAACCTCAGCTAGTTGCATTAATGCAACAAAACTGCAAGTTTTATGGACTTCCATCTGAAGATCCATATCAGTTTTTAACTGAGTTCTTGCAGATCTGTGAGACTGTATAGACGAATGGAGTTGATCCTGAAGTCTACAGACTCATGCTTTTCCCTTTTGCTGTAAGAGACAGAGCTAGAATATGGTTGGATTCACAACCTAAGGATAGCCTGGACTCCTGGGATAAGCTGGTCACTGCCTTCTTGGATAAATTCTTTCCTCCTCAAAAGCTGAGCAAGCTGAGAGTGGATGTTCAAACCTTCAAACAAAAAGATGGTGAATCCCTTTATGAAGCTTGGGAAAGATACAAGCAGCTGACCAAAAGATGTCCATCTGACATGTTTTCAGAATGGACCATATTAGATATATTCTATTATGGTCTATCTGAATTTTCGAAAATGTTATTGGACCATTCTGCAGGTGGATCTATTCACCTAAAGAAAATGCCTGAAGAGGCTCAAGAACTCATTGACATGGTTGCAAACAACCAATTCATGTACACTTCTGAGAGGAATTCCGTGAATAATGGGATACCTCAGAAGAAAGGAGTTCTTGAAATTGATGCTCTGAATGCCATATTGGCTCAGAACAAAGTGTTGACTCAACATGTCAACATGATCTCTCAAAATCTGAATGGATGGCAACATGCATCCAACAGTACTAGAGAGGCAGCTTCTGAAGAAGCTTATGATCCTGAGAACCCTGCCATGGCAGAGGTTAATTACATGGGTGAACCTTATGGAAACACCTATAACTCATCATGGAGAAATCATCCAAATTTCTCATGGAAGGATCAACAAAAGCCTCAACAAGGCTTTAACAATGGTGGACGCAATAGGTTGAGCAATAGCAAGCCATATCCATCATCTTCTCAGCAACAGACAGAGAATTCTGAACAAAACACTTCTAATTTAGCCAATCTAGTCTCTAATCTGTCAAAGGCCACCTTCAGTTTCATGAGTGAAACAAGATCCTCCATTAGAAATCTGGAGGCACAAGTGGGCCAGCTGAGTAAGAAAGTCATTGAAACTCCTCCCAGTATTCTCCCATGCAATACAGAAGAGAATCCAAAAGGAGAGTGCAAGGCCATTGATATAATCAATATGGCCGAATGCACAAGGGAGGAGGAGGACGAAAATCCTAGTGAGGAAGACCTCCTAGGACGTCCCTCAAGCAAGAAGGAGTTTCCTATTAAGGATCCAAAGGAATCTGAGGCTCATACAGAGACCATAGATATTCCATTAAATCTCCTTCTGCCATTCATGAGCTCTGAAGACTATTCATCCTCTGAAGAGGATGAAGATGTGACTGGAGAGCAAGTTGCTCAATATTTAGGAGCTATCATGAAGCTGAATGCCAAGTTATTTGGTAATGAGACTTGGCAAAGTAAACCTCCCTTGCTCATTAATGAACTGGATACTTGGATTCAGAAAATTCTACCTCAAAAGAAACAAGATCCTGGCAAGTTCTTAATACCTTGTACCATAGGCACCATGATCTTTGAAAAAGCTCTGTGTGATCTAGGGTCAGGGATAAATCTTATGCCACTCTCTGTAATGGAGAAGCTGGGGATCATTGAGGTGCAACCTGCCTTGTTCTCATTACAATTGGCAGACAAGTCATTGAGACAAGCTTATGGAATAGTAGAGGACGTGCTAGTAAAGGTTAAAGGCCTTTACATCCCTGCTGATTTCATAATCTTAGACACTAGGAAGGAAGAGGATGATTGCATCATCCTTGGAAGACCTTTCCTAGCCACAGCAGGAGCTGTGATAGATGTCAATAGGGGTGAATTAGTCCTTCAATTAAATGGGGACTACCTTGTGTTTAAGGCACATGGCCATCCCTCTATGACAAAAGAGAGTAAGCATAAAGAGCTTCTCTCAGTTCAGAGTCAAAAAGAGCCCCCACAGTCAAACTCTAAGTTTGGTGTTGGGAGGCCACAACCAAACTCTAAGTTTGGCGTTAAGATCCCATATCCAAACTCTAAGTTTGGTGTTGGGACTATACAACATTGACCTGATCACCTTGTGGCTCCATGAGAGCCCACTGTCAAGCTATTGACATTAAAGAAGCGCTTGTTGGGAGGCAACCCAATTTTATTTATCTAATTTTTATTTTATTTTATTGTTATTTTGTGTTTTATTAGGTACATGATCATGAGGAGTCACGAAATAAATCAGAAAAATTAAAAACAGAGTCAAAAACAGCAGAAAAAAATTCGCACCCTGGAGGACGCACAGGCTGGCGTTCAACGCCAGTAAGATGCATCTGGTCGGCGTTCAACGCCAAAACAGAGCATCATTCTGGCGCTGAACGCCAGAAACAAGCAACATTCTGGCGCTGAACGCCAGGAATGTGCCCAGAGAAGAAAAGCTGGCGCTGAACGCCAGTAACAAGCATGAAACTGGCGTTCAACGCCAGAAACATGCTTTACATGGGCGTTGAACGCCCAGAATGTGCACCACACGGCGTTTAAACGCCAGAATGGTGTGCAAAGGCAATTTACATGCCTATTTGGTGCAGGGATGGAATTCCTTGACACCTCAAGACCTGTGGACCCCACAGGATCACCTCAGGATCTGTGGACCCCACAGGATCCCCACCTACCATATTCCCACCTTACCTCCTAATCCTAATTACACTCTCCTAATCCCCATATCACACTTCCCAAAACTCTTCCCCATCACCTATTCACCACTCACATCCATCCACTCTTCCCCATAAACCCTACCTACCTTTAAAATTCAAAAACATTTTCCCACTCATTCCCACCCTAAATGGCCGAAACTACACTCCCCCCTCTCCCTATAAATACCCTTCCATTCTACTTCATTTTCACACAACAACACCCCCTCTTCTCACCCTTGGCCGAACCATCACTTCCCCTTATCCACCATATTTTCTTCTTCTTCTTCTTCTCTTCTTTCTTCTCTTGCTCGAGGGCGAGCAATATTTTAAGTTTGGTGTGGTAAAAGCATAAGCTTTCTGTTTTTCCATTACCATCAATGGCACCTAAGGCCGGAGTATCCTCTAGAAAAGGAAAAGGGAAGACAAAAGCTTCCACCTCCGAGTCATGGGAGATGGAAAGATTCATCTCCAAGAGCCATCAAGACCACTTCTATGATGTTGTGGCAAAGAAGAAGGTGATCCCTGAGGTCCCTTTCAAGCTCAAGAAAAATGAGTATCCGGAGATCCGACATGAAATCCGAAGAAGAGGTTGGGAAGTCCTAACCAACCCCATGCAACAAGTCGGAATCTTAATGGTTCAAGAGTTCTATGCCAATGCATGGATCACTAGGAACCATGATCAAAGTATGAACCCGAGTCCAAAGAACTATCTTACAATGGTTCGGGGGAAATACTTAGATTTTAGTCCGGAAAATGTGAGGTTGGCGTTTCACTTGCCCATGATGCAAGGAGATGAACGCCCCTACACTAGAAGGGTCAACTTTAATCAAAGGTTGGACCAAGTCCTAATGGACATATGTGTGGAAGGAGCTCAATGGAAGAGAGACTCCAAAGGCAAGCCAGTCCAACTAAGAAGACTGGATCTCAAGCCTGTGGCTAGAGGATGGTTGGAGTTCATTCAACGCTCCATCATTCCTACTAACAACCGATCTGAAGTTACTGTGGATCGGGCCATCATGATTCATGGCATCATGATTGGAGAGGAAGTAGAAGTTCATGAGGTCATCTCTAATGAAATCTACAAAATAGCCGACAAGCCCTCACCCATGGCAAGGCTAGCTTTTCCTCACCTTATTTGCCATCTATGTTACTCAGCTGGAGTCATCATAGAAGGAGACATTCTCATTGAAGAGGATAAGCCCATCACCAAGAAGAGGATGGAGCAAGCAAGAGAGACCCTTCACGGTTCTCAAGAGATGCATGAGGAAGCTCATCATCAATAAACCCCTGAGATGCCTCAAGGGATGCACTTTCCTCCCAACAACTATTGGGAATAACTCAACACTTCCTTAGAAGATTTGAGCCACAATGTTGAACAATTAAGGGTGGAACATCATGAGCACTCCATCATTCTCCATGAAATAAGAGAAGATCAAAAAGCAATGAGGGAGGAGCAACAAAGGCAAGGAAGGGACATAGAAGAGCTTAAGAACATCATAGGTCCTTCAAGAAGAAGATGCCACTAAAGGTGGATTCATTCCTTGTTCTTTATTTCTTTCTGTTTTCGGTTTTTAATGTTGTGTTTATCTATGTTTGGTGTCTTTACTTCATGATCATTAGTATGTAACCATGCCTTAAAGTTATGAATAAATCCATTAATCCTTCACCTCTCTTAAATGAAAAATGTTTTAATTCAAAAGAACAAGAAGTACATGAATTTCGAATTTATCCTTGAATTTAATTTAATTATATTGATGTGGTGACAATACTTTTGTTTTCTGAATGAATGCTTGAACAGTGCATATGTCTTTTGATCTTGTTGTTTATGAATGTTAAAATTGTTGGCTCTTGAAAGAATGATGAACAAGGAGAAATGTTATTGACAATCTGAAAAATCATGAAATTGATTCTTGAAGCAAGAAAAAGCAGTGAACAAGAAGAAGCTTGCGAAAAAAAAATTATGGCGAAAAAAAAATATAGAAAGAAAAAGAAAAAGCAAGCAGAAAAAGCCAATAGCCCTTAAAACCAAAAGGCAAGGGTAAAAAGGATCCAAGGCTTTGAGCATCAATGGATAGGAGGGCCCAAGGAAATAAAATCCAGGCCTAAGCGGCTAAATCAAGCTGTCCCTAACCATGTGCTTGTGTCATGAAGGTCCAAGTAAAAAGCTTCAGGCTGAGTGGTTAAAGTCGTGATCCAAAGCAAACAGAGTGTGCTTAAGAGCTCTGGACACCTCTAACTGGGGACTTTAGCAAAGCTGAGTCACAATCTGAAAAGGTTCACCCAGTCATGTGTCTGTGGCATTTATGTATCCGGTGGTAATACTGGAAAACAAAGTGCTTAGGGCCACAGCTAAGACTCATAAGTAGCTGTGTTCAAGAATCAACATGCTTAACTAGGAAAGTCAATAACACTATCCAAAATTCTAAGTTCTAGAGAAGCCAATCATTCTGAACTTCAAAGGAAAAAGTGAGATGCCAAAACTATTCAGAAGCAAAAAGCTACAAGTCCCGCTCATCTAATTATAATTAATATTCATTGATATTCTGGAATTTATAGTATATTCTCTTCTTTTATCCTAATTGATTTTCAGTTGCTTGGGCAAGCAACAATTTAAGTTTGGTGTTGTGATGAGCGCATAATTTATACGCTTTTTGGCATTGTTTTTAGGTAGTTTTTAGTTAGTTCAAGCTACTTTTAGGGATGTTTTTATTATTTTTTATGTTAAATTCACATTTCTGGACTTTACTATGAGTTTGTGTGTTTTTCTGTGATTTCAGGTAAATTCTGGCTGAAATTGAGGGACTTGAGCAAAACTCTGAAAAAGGCTGACAAAAGGACTGCTGATGCTGTTGGAATCTGACCTCCCTGCACTCGAAATGAATTTTCTGGAGCTACAGAACTCCAATTGGCGCGCTCTCAACGGAGTTCGAAAGTAGACATCCAGAGCTTTCCAGCAATATAATAGTCCATACTTCATTCGGAAATTGACGACGTAACTTGGTGTTGAACGCCAAGTACATGCTGCTGTCTGGAGTTAAACGCCAGAAAAACGTCATGATCCGGAGTTGAACGCCCAAAACACGTCATAACTTGGAGTTCAACTCCAAGAAAAGCCTCAGCTCGTGGATTGATCAAGCTCAGCCCAAGCATACACCAAGTGGGCCCCGGAAGTGGATTTATGCATCAATTACTTACTCATGTAAACCCTAGGAGCTAGTTTATTATAAATAGAACTCTTTACTAGTGTATTATACATCTTGGGACAATTAGTTCTCATATCATGGGGGCTGGCCATTCAGCCATGCCTGAACCTTTTACTTATGTATTTTCAACGGTGGAGTTTCTGCACACCATAGATTAAGGGTGTGGAGCTCTGCTGTACCTCAAGTTTCAATACAATTATTATTACTTTCTATTCAATTCTCTTTTATTCTTATTCCAAGATATACGTTGCACAACACTTTGATGAATCTGATGATCAGTGACACTCATCATCATTCTCACCCATGAACGCACGTGACTGACAACCACTTCCGTTCTACCTTAGGCCGGGCGCATATCTCTTAGATTCCCCAACAGAATCTTCGTGGTATAAGCTAGATAGATGGTGGCATTCATGAGGATCCAGAAGGTCTAACCTTGTCTGTGGTATTCCGAGTAGGATCCTGGGAATCCGGAAAGTCTAACCTTGTCTGTGGTATTCCGAGTAGGATTCCGGTATTGAATGACTGTGACGAGCTTCAAACTCCTGAAGGCTGGGCGTGATGACAAACGCAAAAGAATCAATGGATTCTATTCCAACCTGATTGAGAACCGACAGATGATTAGCCGTGCTGTGACAGAGCATTTGGACCATTTTCACTGAGAGGATGGGATGTAGCTATCAACCAAGGGTGATGCCTCCAGACGATTAGCCGTGCAGTGACAGCGCATAGGACCATTTTCCCGAGAGGATTAAAAGTAGCCATTGATGATAGTGATGCCCTACATACAGCTTGCCATGGAAAGGAGTAAGAAGGATTGAAGGAAGAGTGAGTAGTGAAGTAGAGTTTCAAGAGGAACACAGCATCTCCATACACCTATCTGAAATTCCCACTATTGATTTACATAAGTATTTATATCCCTTTTTATTTTCTATTTAATTATTAATTTTCGAAATCCAAAATCAATTTAATCTGCCTAACTGAGATTTACAAGGTGACCATAGGTTGCTTCATACCAACAATTTCTGTGGGATCGACCCTTACTCACGTAAGGTATTACTTGGATGACCCAGTACACTTGCTGGTTAAGTTGAACGGAGTTGTGTCCACACGTGCCATTACCATGATCTCTTTGGGGTATTTTTGATTTCATACAAATATAAAGAGACCAACTTTAAGGATCACAATTTCGTCCACCAGTGACCCATTACTGCACTCCACTCATACAATTCCTAGTTAAAAAGTCTGGATTGTTAGAAACAATTAATGATTCAGAGGATGGGAGGATCAAATCCTTTACAATGAGAGAAGCTATAAGGTATTCATACCTGAGGGACTCACGTTTTATAATACGCCTGTGTGCTATACTTGGATTTGGTGTTTGGTAGAACATAGTTCTTAAGCAATTGCTCTTAAGACCGCCTGCTTTGTGCCTCTCGAATCTTAGTACTCTTTTGAGGGTAGCTCAGAATACTTTCTTTGATCAAATTTGTAGCGTTCACCCTCATTTTACCCACCCATGTGACTATCTATTAAACAAAAAAACATAAAGTTGATTATAAGCTATACATCTTATTCAATATTATAAATCAATACTTGAAATGAGTTAAAGTCCACCAAAACTCAAGTGAATTACATACATCTTACTCAAACTACACCAGCCCATCAAATATAAAGTCTAAGAAAATTCATAGAAATATAAACTCCTTTTTTCAATTAATAGATACTAAAAAACAAATATTAATATTCTATAGTAGACATAAAATTTTTATAGTAATAAGCTAAATTTCAAGCCAATTTACAAATGAAGCAAAATTTTTTCCGTAAAAAATTCACTTAAACCAAATCATAACATGGAACATCTACTAAATATGCATAAGAGCCTTTTCCTTTCAAATTCAGCTCCAACCAGCAAATATCCCTGTCTTACTGGCTCAATACCTTGAGACTTTTTCCTTGTTCTAGTATATCTTTTGAGGAGAAAGAAAAAATGAATATTAAAGAAGAAGAAAAAAATTCCTCAAAAAAATTCATCTTTGAGCTTTCATGATAAAAGACTAAATAAACAACTATCAAATACACAAAAATCTTAATAAAATAGAAAATGTTATTATATATTAATATAAAATCACTATAATACGTAATTAGGATTATCTATATTTCATCTGCAAGATGCACAAAAAGAATATGTTTTGTAATAAGTAACATCTAGGTGATTAATATTACACCAACTACATAAATAAAATTTTAACATAATAGTATAAAATCAACAAAAAGAAAAAACAGCCTAATAAGCATGACACAAACAGCTAGCAGTAAAATCCAAATAGATAAAAAAAGGATACCTTATATGTACCGGTTAAAGATGATTTGAAACTGCCAGAAGGAGTGCTGTCATAATCAAGGCAAATCAGCCATACCACCATTTGCTCCATTGACAACCCAGCCCAATCTTAATCTTCAACCAAAATAGAAGTAGATTAAACTGAATAAAGCTCTAGGTTAGATTGACAGATACAACAAGTCTATGGAATTGAGTTGGTTTTAAAGAGAAAGTTGAAAAATAAGGTAGAACCATTTATTTTCTAAATATGCAACTACTTGAAACTCCTTAAACCATATTCCACTGAATGAGTCCTAATTGCAACCAAAATTCAAACCCCTTTTTGACCATGACCGGCATCAAAAGTGTAACACCCTACCATACAGAGTCTTATGCTTAAGTCATAATTCAGAGATGGCAAGGTATTACGACCTCTAAAATAAAAATTTAGTACATATAGTAGTATGAAAGATTGATTATAACTAGGAGCCTTTGTAGAAAAATGGGTAAACAAAAATCGCAACTCAAAAGCGCAACACTCCGATCGATAACGTAACGAACAAGGAAAACCAACGCGAGGTATATATACAAAGGAGTGTCAAAAACAGGAATATCAAGACTCAAAATCCGGCTGCGAAGATAACCGATCCGAGCATAGCAATATATACATATGATAAAATAAGGAAAACCCCAAAGGAAACCCAAAGGGACACAAATACAGAAATCTATTCTCCAAAATCTCCCATAAGAGGAGTCATCACAGTTTGTATTATTTAATGGAGATAAAAGTATCTAAGCAAAACATATAAACCAAAACATAGTCCCGAGAACAAAGGATCTTCGCTAAACCAGAAGTCTCCAGCATGCCTCAGCGGGAAACCTCACGTCCTGCATCTGAAAACCACAAAATCCGCATGGGTGAGAACCAGAGGTCCCCAGCATGGTAACAGCTTCCACATATATAATACATAACAATAGAGGAATGCCGAAGGCAATCCTAGAACTTCCTCCAGATAATTCAAAAGCGTATAAACACGCTAAACCATAAAGGGCATATGACTAAAGATCCTTCAGTCTAACTAATACTTCCCTTTCCAATTCCTTCAGACCTCCCAACCACCAGCAGGAGTATAATGTAGCAAACACAGTTATATCAAACAAGAGATATACAAATAGGAACAGATAAAGCATTTAGACAATTAGCAAGTAATATGCAGTCAAATAGGCAATCTCAAACAATTCATATAGTATGCATATGATGAATGCCTGTCCCTAGTGGCTGATGATATCATCTGTCGATTATAGAGCCAACCCGACAAGTCCTGGTAGCTAACCATTGGACTGTCCCTCTGTCGTGTCTCCCCAACTCGAGTTATACTTAATATAAACTTGATCATAATCATGATCCATATCCATCACCCTCACTGGTGAATATTTATGGGGGTGAGCTCATCCGGGGCTTTCACAGTGCCCGGCCACCCTGACGACATAGGGTTAAAAGAGCTTCAAGTCTCAACCTGGAGCACGTGGTGGCTAGCCACTTCTTTCTCCGAGGGAAACTCTCATCTCCGATAATGGAAGTGCAACATTCACAATTCATTCAACAGCATATACATGCTTTTATTCTTAGCCATAATCATGGCTCCACCGTAACACGGCAATAATCCAGCCATCCGGCTCACGGTTAAATCTATAACCAGCCATCTGGCTCACGGTTAAATCCATAACCAGCCATTTCATTAACAATTACGGCCTTTCGGCCCATGGCATAACAAGCACTTCCACCGCCATCCTCCGCCTCTCACATAATCATCTTTGATCCTCATTGATCATTCATTTTTCCCTTGCTTCACTCGCAAGTTACCACATCCCCTAGCTCATTTTCTAATTGCTAGGCATATCATAATGATTTAAGACATAAGTGGTGAGATCGGAGGCTTAGAAGTATGAGATTTGGCTTTTAAAACTCAAAAATCAACTTTGGGATGAAAACAGGGCCACGCGTACGCGCACTCCTTGCGCACGCGTGGATGGCCACAACACTCATCGACGCGTATGCGTCATGTGCGCTAACGCGTGGATTGAAAATTAGCCAATCGACGCGCACGCGTCAATTACGCGTACGCGTGGGTGCTCTCGTGCCCCAGGCACAAAACTGGCACAGTTCTGGCACAACTCTTTGGAAAATGGCTGGGCATTGGGTGCAGCACATTCGGCGCGCCCGCGCACATCACGCGCACGCGTGGATGGCATTTTCGAGAAGAACGGCACGGACGCGCCAAGTGCGCCTACGCGCGGGGGGTCATTCTGCTAAAAATTTTCTAAGTTAAAAACTGCAGAATTCACAGATCCAACCCCCAATCTTCCGACGGATATAACTTCCTCATTTTAAATCGTTTTTCACCCGTCCTTCGAACGACATGGACATCCCGGATCCAATTTCATTTCTGAACAGATTTGGCACAAAACAGAGATCCGTAGTCCAAATTATGTCCCGTCAAAGTATGCCCAAAAACCATGTTTTTCATACAAAACCACAAAGTGCCATTTTCAAAACAAGTCATTTTTAACTCTTTTCAAAATCAATCAAAACATGCCAATTTCATCCCTTTTCTTTGAAATCAATCAAAATATATCAAATTCAACATCAATCCTCCTCAACTCACACATTGATACATTACCACAATTTACAAAATCACTATCCCATCATTTTAACCCACTTCACCCAAGTGGCTCAAACTCAAATACATTGACATATCATATACTCTTCCTCATGCCAATTTTCAACAACACCAATTCCAATAAATCATCATTGTACACAATCAATATCATACTCACCATCAACATGGTTCAACCCACAATTCAACCTTAACCAATCATCAAGCATATATCACAACGTGCATATTTCTCATACATCATGCCATTAAGGCATCAATAATCATCATCACATATATGACCACATCATATATTTCAACCATCCAACAACATCAAAAATTCAATGCCTATCTTAGGGCCTCTAGCCTAAGTATTTCCTACCACATTACATATTAGATACGGGAAACCGAGACCATACCTTAGCCGATTTCCCAAGCTCAACCGGAGCACTTCGAAATCACTTATCCACAAGCTCTCAAGGCCTCAACACCTCCAAGAACAGATTTTTCACCACCAAATCCCTTCTTAAGCTTTCCAAAATCACCAATCAAGCTCCAAAATTCACATATACACAACCTAAGCCACAATCATCACACCCATACACAACATCTCAAAACCCAAACATCATAGAACCACAAATTACACTAGGGTTGAGAATCTTACCATACCCAAGGTCCAAGGAGACAAGATTAACCTTCTTCTTCAAGAGAGTTGGGTCCTATAACATCAAAGAGCCCAAAATCTCAACATTTTTGCTCATGAAACTCGAAAACAAGGCTGGAATTTCGAAGAGAAAAACGTGGCTTACTGGTGCACGAAATTTTGATCACTACTTTTAACAACTCAAATAATCCCCGGTAATGAATCCAAAAACTTGGTGCTCAATACCATGGTATAAACATAATTTCACAACTTCGCACAACTAACCAGCAAGTGCACTAGGTCGTCCAAGTAATAAACCTTACGCGAGTAAGGGTCGATCCCACGGAGATTGTTGGTATGAAGCAAGCTATGGTCATCTTGTAAATCTCAGTCAGGCAGATTCAAATGGGTATGGTTGATATATGAATAAAACATAAAGAAAAAGATACTTATGTAATTCATTGGTGAGAATTTCAGATAAGCGAATGGAGATGCTTTGTCCCTTCCGTCTCTCTGCTTTCCTACTGTCTTCATCCAATCCTTCTTACTCCTTTCCATGGCAAGCTGTATGTTGGGCATCACCGTTGTCAGTGGCTACAGTCCCGTCCTTTCAGTGAAAATGTTCAACGCACCCTGTCATGGCACGGCTAATCATCTGTCGGTTCTCAATCAGGTTGGAATAGAATCCATTGATTCTTTTGCGTCTGTCACTAACGCCCAGCCTTCAGGAGTTTGAAGCTCGTCACAGTCATTCAATCATTGAATCCTACTCAGAATACCACAGACAAGGTTTAGACCTTCCGGATTCTCTTGAATGCCGCCATCAATTCTAGCTTATACCACGAAGATTCCGGTTAAAGAATCCAAGAGATAAACATTCAAGCCTTGTTTGTTTGTAGAACGGGAATGGTTGTCAGGCACGCGTTCATAAGTGAGAATGATGATGAGCGTCACATAATCATCACATTCATCAAGTTCTTGAGTGCGAATGAATATCTTGGAATAAGAACAAGTTGAATTGAATAGAAGAACAATAGTAATTGCATTAATACTCGAGGTACAGCAGAGCTCCACACCTTAATCTATGGTGTGTAGAAACTCCACCGTTGAAAATACATAAGAACAAGGTCTAGGCATGGCCGAATGGCCAGCCTCCCAATGATCAAAATATTCAAAGATCTAAAGATGATCTAAGATCCAAAGATGAAAATACAATAGCAAAATGTCTTATTTATAAAGAACTAGTAGCCTAGGGTTTACAGAAATGAGTAAATGACATAAAAATCCACTTCCGGGCCCACTTGGTGTGTGCTTGGGCTGAGCATTGAAGCATTTTCGTGTGGAGACTCTTCTTGGAGTTAAACGCCAGTTTTTGTGCCAGTTTGGGCGTTTAACTCCCATTCTTGTGCCAGTTCCGGCGTTTAACGCCGGGCAGTTTTGAGCTGATTTGGAACGCCGGTTTGGGCAATTAAATCTCGGAAAAAGTATGGACTATTATACATTGCTAGAAAGCCCAGGATGTCTACTTTTCAACGCCGTTGAGAGCGTGCCAATTGGGCTTCTGTAGCTCCAGAAAATCCACTTCGAGTGCAGGGAGGTCAGAATCCAACAGCATCTGCAGTCCTTTTCAGTCTCTGAATCAGATTTTTGCTCAGGTCCCTCAATTTCAGCCAGAAAATACCTGAAATCATAGAAAAACACACAAACTCATAGTAAAGTCCAGAAAAGTGAATTTTAACTAAAAAATAATAAAAATATACTAAAAACTAACTAAAACATACTAAAAACATACTAAAAACAATGCCAAAAAGCGTACAAATTATCCGCTCATCACCACACCAAACTTAAATTGTTGCTTGTCCCCAAGCAACTGAAAATCAAACAAGATAAAAAGAAGAGAATATGCAATGAATTCCAAAAACATCCATGAAGATCAGTATTAATTAGATGAGCGGGGCTTTTAGCTTTTTGCCTCTGAACAGTTTTGGCATCTCACTCTATCCTTTGAAATTCAGAATGATTGGCTTCTATAGGAACTCAGAATCCAGATAGTGTTATTGATTCTCCTAGTTAAGTATGATGATTCTTGAACACAGCTACTTTATGAGTCTTGGCCGTGGCCCAAAGCACTCTGTCTTCCAGTATTACCACCGGATACATACATGCCACAGACACATAATTGGGTGAACCTTTTCAGATTGTGACTCAGCTTTGCTAGAGTCCCCAATTAGGGGTGTCCAGGGTTCTTAAGCACACTCTTTTTGCCTTGGATCACAACTTTATTTCTTTCTTTTTCTTTTTCTCTTTCTCTTTTTTTTCGTTTTTTTTCTTTTTTTTATTCACTGCTTTTTCTTGCTTCAAGAATCATTTTTATGATTTTTCAGATCCTCAATAACATGTCTCCTTTTTCATCTTTCTTTCAAGAGCCAACATTCATGAACAACAAATTCAAAAGACATATGCACTGTTCAAGCATACATTCAGAAAACAAAAAGTATTGCCACCACATCAAAATAATTAATCTGTTATGAAATTTAACATTCATGCAATTCTTCTCTTTTTCAATTAAGAACATTTTTCATCTAAGAAAAGTGATGGATTCATAGGACATTCATAACTTTAAGGCATAGACACTAAGACACTAATGATCACAAGACACAAACATAGATAAACATATGCATGATTTTTCAAAAAACAGGAAAACAAAGAACAAGAAAATCAAAGAACGGGTCCACCTTAATGATGGCGGCTTGTTCTTCCTCTTGAAGATCTTATGGAGTGCTTGAGCTCCTCAATGTCTCTTCCTTGTCTTTGTTTCTCCTCTCTCATGATTCTTTGATCTTCTCTAATTTCACGGAGGAGGATGGAATGTTCTTGGTGCTCCACTCTTAGTTGTCCCATGTTGGAACTCAATTCTCCTAGGGAGGTGTTGATTTGCTCCCAGTAGTTTTGTGGAGGAAAGTGCATCCCTTGAGGTATCTTAGGGATTTCATGATGAGTGGGATCTCTTGTTTGCTCCATCCTTTTCTTAGTGATGGGCTTGTCCTCATCAATGGGGACGTCTCCCTCTATGTCAACTCCAACTGAATAACAGAGGTGACAAATGAGATGAGGAAAGGCTAACCTTGCCAAGGTAGAGGACTTGTCCGCCACCTTATAAAGTTCTTGGGCTATAACCTCATGAACTTCTACTTCTTCTCCAATCATGATGCTATGAATCATGATGGCCCGGTCTAGAGTAACTTCAGACCGGTTGCTAGTGGGAATGATAGAGCGTTGGATAAACTCCAACCATCCCCTAGCTACGGGCTTGAGGTCATACCTTCTCAATTGAACCGGCTTCCCTCTTGAATCTCTCTTCCATTGGGCGCCCTCTTCACAAATGACTGTGAGGACTTGGTCCAACCTTTGAACAAAGTTGACCCTTCTAGTGTAAGGGTGTTCATCTCCTTGCATCATGGGCAAGTTGAATGCCAACCTTACATTTTCCGGACTAAAATCTAAGTATTTCCCCCGAACCATTGTAAGCCAATTCTTTGGGTCCAGGTTCACACTTTGATCATGGTTCTTGGTGATCCATGCATTGGCATAGAACTCTTGAACCATTAAGATTCCGACTTGTTGAATGGGGTTGGTAAGAACTTCCCAACCTCTTCTTCGGATCTCATGTCGGATCTCCGGATATTCACTCTTTTTGAGTGAAAAAGGGACCTCGGGGATCACCTTCTTCAAGGCCACAACTTCATAGAAGTGGTTTTGATGCACCCTTGAGATGAATCTCTCCATCTCCCATGACTCGGAGGTGAAAGTTTTTGCCTTCCCTTTCCTCTTTCTAGAGGTTTCTCCGGCCTTGGATGCCATAAATGGTTATGAAAAAACAAAAAGCAATTCTTTTACCACACCAAACTTAAAAGGTTCGCTCGTCCTCGAGCAAAAGAAGAAAGAAGAGAGTAGAAGAAGAAGAAATAGAGGAGATAGAGATGGCTTTGTGGTTCGGCCAAAGGGGGAGAAGTAGTGTTTAGGGTGTGTGAAAATGAAGGAGTGAAGATGGGTTTATATAGGGTGAAGAGAGGGGTAGGTTTCGGCTATGGGAGGGTGGGTTTGAGAGGGAAAGTGGTTTGAATTTGAATGGTAAGGTAGGTGGGATTTTATGAAGGATGGATGTGAGTGGTGAAGAGAAAGATGGGATTTGATAGGTGAGGGGTTTTTGGGGAAGAGGTGTTGAGGTGATTGGTGAATGGGTGAAGAAGAGAGAGGGTGGTGGGGTAAGTGGGGATCCTGTGGGGTCCACAGATCCTGAGGTGTCGAGGAAAAGTCATCCCTGCACCAATTGGCGAGCAAAATTGCTCTTTGTGCCAATTCTGGCGTTAAACGCCGGGCTGGTGCCCATTTATGGCGTTTAACGCCCGCTTCTTGCCCTTTCCTGGCGTTTAACGCCAGTCTGGTGCCCCTTTTTGGCGTTAAATGCCCAGAATGGTGCCAGACTGGGCGTCAAACGCCCATTTGCTAGTGGTGCGCGAAATTGTGATCACTACACAACTTTGCACAACTAACCAGCATGTGCACTGGGTCGTCCAAGTAATAAACCTTACGCGAGTAAGGGTCGATCCCACGGAGATTGTTGGTATGAAGCAAGCTATGGTCACCTTGTAAATCTTAGTCAGGCAAACTCAAATGGGTATAGATGATGAATAAAACATAAAGATAAAGATAGAGATACTTATGTATATCATTGGTGAGAGCTTCAGATAAGCGTATGAAGATGCTTTCCCTTCCGTCTCTCTGCTTTCCTACTGTCTTCATCCAATCCTTTTTACTCCTTTCCATGGCAAGCTTATGCAAGGGTTTCACCGTTGTCAGTGGCTACCTCCCATCCTCTCATTGGAAATGTTCAACGCACCCTGTCACGACACGGCTATCCATCTGTCGGTTCTCAATCAGGCCGGAATAGAATCCAGTGATTCTTTTGCGTCTGTCACTAACGCCCCGCCTTCAGGAGTTTGAAGCACGTCACAGTCATTCAATCATTGAATCCTACTCAGAATACCACAGACAAGGTTAGACCTTCCGGATTCTCTTGAATGTCGCCATCAGTTCTTGCCTATACCACGAAGACTCTGATCTCACGGAATGGCTGGCTCGTTTGTCAGGCGAGCGCTCGGTTGTCAGGCGATCAACCATGCATCGTGTATCAGGAATCCAAGAGATATTCACCCAATCTAAGGTAGAACGGAGGTGGTTGTCAGTCACACGTTCATAGGTGAGAATGATGATGAGTGTCACGGATCATCACATTCATCAAGTTGAAGAACAAGTGATATCTTGGACAAAGAACAAGCGGAATTGAATAGAAGAACAATAGTAATTGCATTAATACTCGAGGTACAGCAGAGCTCCACACCTTAATCTATGGTGTGTAGAAACTCCACCGTTGAAAATACATAAGAACAAGGTCTAGGCATGGCCGTGAGGCCAGCCCCCAAAATGATCTATGAACTAGATGTCCGAAGATCAGAAGATTAAAATACAATAGTAAAAGGTCCTATATATAGAGAACTAGTAGCCTAGGGTGTACCAAGATGAGTAAATGACATAAAAATCCACTTCCGGGCCCGCTTGGTGTGTGCTTGGGCTGAGCAATGAAGCATTTTTCGTGTAGAGACTCTTCTTGGAGTTAAACGCCAGCTTTGGTGCCAGTTTGGGCGTTTAACTACATTCTTGTGCCAGTTCCGGCGTTTACGCTGGGAATTGAGGGTGACTTGAACGCCGGTTTGGGCCATCAAATCTTGGGCAAAGTATGGACTATCATATATTGCTGGAAAGCCCAGGATGTCTACTTTCAACGCCGTTGAGAGCGCGCCAATTGGGCTTCTGTAGCTCCAGAAAATCCACTTCGAGTACAGGGAGGTCAGAATCCACAGCATCTGCAGTCCTTTTCAGTCTGAATCAGATTTTGCTCAGGTCCCTCAATTTGAGCCAGAAAATACCTGAAATCACAGAAAAACACACAAACTCAT
>NC_080380.1:110591005-110755690 GCF_014773155.1 Arachis stenosperma | reverse complement strand
CACTTTCTTCCAATCATCGTCACTATATTCATCTTCTCCTTTCGGTACTTGCTTTGAGACGGAGACTTCTCCTTCTTTAGCGCTTGTTGTCTTTGTTGGAATGTGATTTCCATTCCCAATCACTTTCCAAATTCTCACATCTGAGAACGGATCCAAATTTCATCTTATTTTTCCAATAAGAGTAATTTGTTCCGCTAAAAAGAGGAGGTCTAGCGGTTGAGTACCTTCACTAGTGTTGTTGTTGTTAAAGCTTGTGCTTGCCATGATTTTTTTCCCTTAAATGGTTAAGTCTTTCAAAGGGTTAAGCTCTGATGCCACTTGTAGAACCTATGCACAATTACTCAAGAGGGGGGGTGAATTGGTATTGCAACAATAATAAATCTTTTTGCGAAAGTTAAAGACAATATACAAAAGTGTTATTGTACTAGTATTTTTCCAAGAGCTTAACTCAATTGCTAAGCATTTATAAGGAGCTTTTACTTTCCAATAGACACCAACTCAAATAAATTGATCAAGCTTTTCACCAATCGGACTTAAGCTATTCCTAAGTACTTACGAAGCTACTTTCAATCACAATTTATTTGCTCAAAGGTAAAAGACAATAATATTGAAGAGATGAGTTTGGAGAGATGCAAACGCTATTTAGAGTGGTTCGGCACAATCCTTGTCCTCGTCCACTTTCTTTCTCAATCACTATTGAGAAGTTCCACTATTGCAAGCTTCAAGGTGCTCGCGCAAAACCTTTTACAATCCGAGTCCTTAGTTTCTAACACCTCACGGTATATGATCACCACTCGTATACTAACCCACTCCACTTAGAGATACCTTCTCTAAGATTTGCCTGAGTACTTAGTATACCTCTTTGGTATCCTCACCGACTATAGTGTTTATAACTCTTGACTCAACCTTGGAGATCACACTCCAATTTACAAAGTGTATAAGAAAACAATTCTCAAGGAATTGTTGAGACGAAATGAGTACTCTCTAGAAGAGTGTATGATTACAAGTTTAGCACTATTGAACCAATTGATATTGCTCTCTCAAATTGTGTATTATAACACCTTAAAAATGTGTAGAATGAAAGAATATGAACAAGATAGTTTGCAAATACTCAAGTATATGAAATAAGGCTTCAATCATCTATTTATAGTCTCCCCAAACCTTAGAAACGTTGGGGAGTTAATGGGATGGAGCCTTTTGTCAAAACTAGCCGTTTTTATTTTTTGAATCATTTGCATCGATGCATAACACTTTGCATCGATGCAAATGTGTCTTTGAAGCTGAAATTTGAATTTTCAGCTAGGTTGCATCGATGCAAACATCTTTGCATCGATGCAACAAGTCGTCGCATGCTTTGCATCGATGCAAGATGAGTGTGCATCGATGCAAACCTTAAAGAATGGCTTAAAATCACTTTAAAATACTTAGGATTGATCTCAAACTTGTTGGAGTCAATTCCTATGCTTTTGTACCTTTGAAAACAAGTTTTAAACCATTTGGCTAGCATCGAATTGCAAGATGTGCATCAAAACATTTTGTGAGTGTGTGTTGAGAGATTTAGCAATTGGTTCTTAACAAGAAGTTACCTAAGTCCTAAGACACTATACTTGTCTTCAAATGTTGTGGACTTGAGTTTCTTGTTGTTGTTGTGTTGCTTTCAACTCTTCATTCCTCAACGTTGAATGTTGGTTGATCTTTCAACATGCTTGTTCATTCAAGTTGTTTGTTGGTTTGTCTTTCATGTCGTTTGTTGGTTTGTCATTCATCAAACCTACGAATACAAACTTCGCATACAAGCAACATGATTTACAGTTTATCTATGTTTTGTGTCTCTACTTCATGATCATTAGTATTTAGTAACTATGTCTTAAGGCTATAAATAAATTCCATAAATCCTTCACCTCTCTTAAATGAAAAATATTTCTAATTCAAAAGAACAAGAAGTACATGAATTTCGAAATTATCCTTGAATTTAGTTTAATTATATTGATGTGGTAACAATACTTTCTGTCTTCTGAATGAATGCTTGAACATTGCATAATTTTGATCTTGTTGTTTATGAATGTTAAAATTGTTGGCTCTTGAAAGAATGATGAACAAAGAGAATGTTATTGACAATCTAAAAAATCATGAAATTGATTCTTGAAGCAAGAAAAAGCAGTGAAAAAGCAAAAGCTTGCGAAAAAAAAAATTTGGCGAAAAAAATAGAATGAAAAAGAAAAAGCAAGCAGAAAAAGACAATAGCCCTTAAAACCAAAAGGCAAGGGTAAAAAGGATCCAAGGCTTTGAGCATCAATGGATAGGAGGGCCCAAGGAAATAAAATCCAGGCCTAAGCGGCTAAATCAAGCTGTCCCTAACCATGTGCTTGTGGCATGTAGGTCCAAGTGAAAAGCTTGAGACTGAGTGGTTAAAGTCATGATCCAAAGCAAAAAGAGTGTGCTTAAGAGCTCTGGACACCTCTAACTGGGGACTCTAGCAAAGCTGAGTCACAATCTGAAAAGGTTCACCCAGTCATGTGTCTGTGGCATTTATGTATCCGGTGGTAATACTGGAAAACAAAATGCTTAGGGCCACGGCCAAGACTCATAAAAGTAGCTGTGTTCAAGAATCAACAAACTTAACTAGGAGAATCAATAACACTATTTGAAATTCTAAGTTCCTATAGAAGCCAATCATTCTAAACTTCAAAGGAAAACGTGAGATGCCAAAACTGTTCGAAGCAAAAAGTTACAAGTCCCGCTCATCTAATTAGAATTAATATTCGTTGATATTTTGGGATTTATAGTATATTCTCTTCTTTTTATCCTAATTGATTTTCAGTTGCTTGGGGATAAGCAATAATTTAAGTTTGGTGTTGTGATGAGCGGATAATTTATACGCTTTTTGGCATTGTTTTTAGGTAGTTTTTAGTAGGATTTAGCTACTTTTAGGGATGTTTTCATTAGTTTTTATGCTAAATTCACATTTCTAGACTTTACTATGAGTTTGTGTGTTTTTCTATTATTTCAGGTAATTTCTGGCTGAAATTGAGGGACCTGAGCAAAACTCTGATAAAAGGCTGACAAAGGACTGCTGATGCTGTTGGATTCTGACCTCTGCACTTGAAATGGATTTTATGGAGCTAAAAAACTCCAAATGGCGCGCTCTCAACGACGTTGGAAAGTAGACATCCAGAGCTTTCCAGCAATATATAATAGTCTATACTTTATTCGAGATTTGACGATGTACACTAGCGCTCAACGCCAGTTCCATGTTGCATTCTGGAGTCAAACGCCAGAAACACGTCACGAACCAAAGTTGAACGCCCAAAACACGTTACAACTTGGCATTCAACTCCAAGAGAAGTCTCAGCTCGTGGATAGATCAAGCTCAGCCCAAGCACACACCAAGTGGGCCCTAGAAGTGGATTTCTGCATCAATTACTTACTTCTGTAAACCCTAGTAGTTAGTCTAGTATAAATAGGACTTTTTACTATTATATTTTCATCCTGGATTGTATTTTTGATCCTGTGATCACGTTTTGGGGGCTGGCCATTCGGCCATGCCTGGACCTTTTACTTATGTATTTTCAACGGTGGAGTTTCTACACACCATAGATTAAGGGTGTGGAGCTTTGCTGTACCTCAAGTTTTAATGCAATTACTACTATTTTCTATCTAATTCGATTTATTCCTGTTCTAAGATATTCGTTGCACTTCAACTTGATGAATGTGATGATCCGTGACACTCATCATCATTCTCACCTATGAATGCGCGTGACTGACAACCACTTCCGTTCTACCTTAGACCCGGCGCATATCTCTTGTATTCCTTGATCAGAATCTTCGTGGTATAAGCTAGAATTGATGGCGGCATTCATGGGAATCCGGAAAGTCTAACCTTGTCTGTGGTATTTCGAGTAGGATTCCAGGATTGAATGACTGTGACGAGCTTCAAACTCCTGAAGGCTGGCCGTTAGTGACAGACGCAAAAGAATCACTGGATTCTATTCCAACCTGATTAAGAACCGACAGATGATTAGCCGTGCTGTGACAGAGCATTTGGACCATTTTCACTGAGAGGATGGGATGTAGCCATTGACAACGGTGATGCCCTACATACAGCTTGCCATAGAAAGGAGTGATAAAAAACTAGAAGGAAGAAGTAGAAAAGCAAAGATTCAGAAGGAACACAGCACCTCCATACACCTATCTGAAATTCCCACCATTGGATTACATGAGTAACTTTATCTTTATTTTCTATTTATTTTATTATCATTATTTAAACCAATAATCTCTTAATCCATTTAAATCCGCCTGACTGGGATTTATAAGATGACCATAGCTTGCTTCACACTAACAATCTCTGTGGGATCGACCCTTACTCACGTAAGGTATTACTTGGACGATCCAGTACACTTGCTGGTTAGTTGTGCAGAGTTGTGACTAAGTGTGATTCACGTTTGAGAGCGCTACCAAGTTCATTGGTGCCATTGTTGATGATCACAATTTCATGCACCACCCTTCCTAGCCACAGCAAAAGCTGTGATTGATGTGGACAGAGGAGAATTGATCCTTCAATTGAATGAGGACTACCTTGTGTTTAAAACTCAAGGATCTACCTCTATAACCATGGAGAGGAAGTAAGAAAAGCTTCTCTCAATACAGAGTCAAACAAAGCCCCCACAGTCAAACTCTAAGTTTGGTGTTGGGAGCTCCCAACAATGCTCTTAATATCTGTGAGGCTCCATGAGAGCCCACTGTCAAGCTATTGACATTAAAAAAGCGTTTGTTGGGAGGCAACCCAATTTTATTTATCTATGTTATTTCCTTTTTTTAGGTTGATGATCATGTGGAGTCACAAAAACTACTACAAAATTAAAGAAAAATAAAAACAGCACACCCTGGATGAGAAAACGCTGGTAAGGATAGTAGAATGGGCATTTAACGCCCAGTCTGGCACCATTCTGTGCGTTAAATGCCAGAAAGAAGCACCAGACTGGCGTTAAACGCTAGAAAGAAGCAACAAACTGGCGTTAAACGCCAGAAACAGGTTGCAGCTTGGCGTTTAACGCCAGGAAAGGAATAAAAGCTGGCGTTTAACGCCAGAAACAAGCAGCAGTCTGGCGTTAAACGCCAGGATTGCACACTAAGGGCGTTTACATGCCTAAAAAGGAGCAGGGATGAAAAATCCTTGACCCCTCAAGATCTGTGAACCCCACAGGATCCCCATCTACCCCACCCCTCTCTCTCCCCCTCACACATCTCTATAACACTCCACCCAAAATACCACTCACCAATCAAATCCTATCCTCTTCCCTATATTTTCTTTCCCAATCACCTCCATATCTCTTTCCCAAAAACCCCACCTACCTCACTTTAAAATTCAAACACTTTTTCCTCCTAAACCCACCCAATTCCATTCGGCCACTCTTCTTCTCTTTCCCTATAAATACCCCTCTTCACTCCTTCATTTTCACACATCTTATACACTTTTCCCCTACTTGGCCGAACCACTTAACCCCTGCATATCTTATTCTTCTCCGCCCTTTTTTCTTTCTTTGCTCGAGGACAAGCAAATATTTTAAGTTTGGTGTTGTAAAAGCGTTGCTTTTTATTTTTTCATAACCATTTATGGCACCTAAGGCCGGAGAAACCTCTAGAAAGAGGACAGGGAAGGCAAAAGCTTCCACCTCCGAGTCATGAGAGATAGAGAGATTCATCTTAAAGGTCCATCAAGACCACTTCTATGAAGTTGTGGCAAAAAAAAGGTGATCCCTATGCAATTCAGTTGGAATTGTCAATGAGGAAGACATCCTCATTGAAGAGGACAAGCCCATCACTAAGAAAAGGATGGAGCAAATAAGAGAGCCCATTCATGGACCTCAACAAAAGCATGAGGAAATCCTCATGAAATTTCTGAGATGCCTCAAGGGATGCATTTTTCTCCACACAACTATTGGGAGCAACTCAACACCTCTTTGGAAGGCTTGAGTTACAACATGGACCAACTAAGGGTGGAGCACCAAGAGCACTCCATCATTCTCCATGAGATTAGAGAAGATCAAAGAGCTATGAGGGAGGAGCAATAAAGGCAAGAAAGAGACATAGAGGAGCTCAGACATTCCATTGGATCTTCAAGAGGAAGAACTAGCCGCCATCACTAAGGTGGACCCGTTCTTTGATTTTCTTGTTCTTATTTTTCTGTTTTTCGAATTTAATGCTATGTTTGTCTATGTTTGTGTCTTCATTACATGATCATTAGCGTCTAGTGTCTATGTCTTAAAGCTATGAATAACTCCATGAATCCTTCACCTCTCTTAAATGAAAAATGTGCCTAATTACAAAAGAACAAGAAGTACTTGGATTTTAAATTTTATCTTGAAATTAGTTTAATTATTTTGATGTGGTGGCACTATTTTTGTTTTCTGAATGAATACTTGAACAGTGCATATTTTTATAGTGAAGTTTATGAATGTTAAAATTGTTGGCTCTTGAAAGAATGATGAACAAAGAGAAATGTTATTGATGATTTGAAAAATCATGAAATTGATTCTTGAAGCAAGAAAAAAACAGTGAAAAAGAAAAAAAGTAGCGAAAAAATGGTGAAAAAAAAGAAAGAGAAAAAGAAAAAAAGAAGCAAGCAGAAAAAGCCAATAGCTCTTTAAACCAAAAGGCAAGAATAAAAAGGATCCAAGGCTTTGAGCATTAATGGATAGGAGGGCCTAAAGGAATAAAATCCTGGCCTAAGCAGCAAAATCAAGCTGTCCCTAACCATGTGCTTATGTCATGAAGGTCTAAGTGAAAAGCTTGAGACTGAGTGGTTAAAGTCGTGATCCAAAGCAAAAAGAGTGTGTTTAAGAACTCTGGATACCTCTAATTGGGGACTTTAGCAAAGCTAAGTCAGAATCTGAAAAGGTTCACCCAGTTATGTGTCTATGGCATTTATGTATCCGGTGGTAATACTGGAAAACAAAGAGCTTAGGGCCACGGCCAAGACTCATAAAGTAGTTGTGTTCAAGAATCAACATACTGAACTAGAAGAATCCATAACACTATCCAAAATTCTGAGTTCCTATAGATGCCAATCATTCTGAATTTCAATGGATAAAGTGAGATGCCAAAACTATTCAAAAGCAAAAAGCTACTAGCCCCGCTCATCTAATTAGGACTAAGTTTCATTGATATTGTGAGATTCATTGTATATTCTCTTATTTTTATCCTATTTTGTTTTTAGTTGCTTGGGGACAAGCAACAATTTAAGTTTGGTTTTGTGATGAGCGGATAATTTATACGCTTTTTGGCATTATTTTTACATAGTTTTTAGTATGATTTAGTTAGTTTTTAGTATATTTTTATTAGTTTTTTAGAAAAAATAATATTTCTGGACTTTACTATGAGTTTGTGTGTTTTTCTGTGATTTCAAGTATTTTCTGGCTGAAATTGAGGGACCTGAGCAAAAATCTGATTCAGAGGCTGACAAAGGACTGCTGATGCTGTTGGATTCTGACCTCCCTTCACTCGAAATAGATTTTTTGGAGCTACAGAAGTCCAAATTGCGCGTTATCAATTGCATTGGAAAGTAGACATCCAGAGCTTTCCAGCAATATATAATAATTTATACTTTTTCCAAGTTTAGACGACGCAAACTGGCATTCAACGCCAGCTTTCTGCCCTATTCTGGCGTTAAACGCCAGAAACAAGTTGCAAGCTAGAGTCAAACGCCAGAAACAAGTTACAAACTGGCGTTTAACTCCAAGAAAAGTCTCTACATGTGAAAGCTTCAATGCTCAGCCCAAGCACACCCAAGTGGGCCCCGAAAGTGGATTTCTGCATCATTTACTTATTTCTATAACCCTTGTAACTAGTTTAGTATAAATAGAACTTTTTACTATTGTACTCACATCTTTTGATCATCCTTGATCTTGGGATCAGGTCTTTTTCCCTATTTTCGAATTCATATTCCATTTGGGGAGGTTGGCCATTCGGCCATGCCTGGACCTTCATCACTTAATTCTTTTCAACGGTGGAGTTTCTACACAACATAGATTAAGTTGTGGAGCTCTGCTGTTCCTCGAGTATTAATACAAAGTACTATTGTTCTTCCATTCAATTCATACTTATTCTTATTCTAAGATATTCATTCATACTCAAGAACATGATGAAATTGATGATTATGTGACACTCATCACCATTCTCACTTATGAACGCGTGATTGACAACCACTTCCGTTCTATATGAAAATAAGCTTGAATGTATATCTCTTGGGTTTCTAATCAATGATTCACATCGACTCCCATCTGACAATGGGGCATCTGAATCTGAGATTGGAACCTCCGGGGTATAGGCTAGAATCTATTGGCAGCATTCCTGAGATCCGGAAAGTCTAAACCTTGTCTGTGGTATTCCGAGTAGGATCTGGGAAGGGATGACTGTGACGAGCTTCAAACTCGCGACTGTAGGGGGTGGTGACAGACACAAAAGGATAGTAAATCCTATTCCTACACGAGCGAGAACCAACAGCTGATTAGCCATACGATATCTGTGCATGGTATTTTTCATCCGAGACGAGCAATCCGACAGTTGATTAGCCGTACAGAAACCGTAGAGGACCATTTTCACTGAGAGGACGGGAAGTATCCATTGACAACGGTGACACCCAACATACAGCTTGCCATAGAAACGAGTATGAAGGATTGGATGAAGGTAGTAGGGAAGCAGAGATTCAGAAAGAACAACGCATCTTCATACGCTTATCTGAAACTCCCACCAATGAATTACATAAGTATCTCTATCTTTATTTTATGTTTATTTATCTTTTAATTATCAAAACTCCATAACCATTTGAATCCGCCTGACTGAGATTTACAAGATGACCATAGCTTGCTCCAAGCCGACAATCTCCGTGGGATCGACCCTTACTCACATAAGGTTTATTACTTGGACGACCCAGTGCACTTGCTGGTTAGTTATGCGAAGTTGTGAAAAAGAGTTGAGATTACAATTGTGCGTATCAATTTGTTGGCACTATTGAGATCACAATTTCGTGCACCACTCACCCTTCACAATCTTCTATACATATATAGTAGAGCCACACTTTTCAATTCCTCTGGAAACCACATGAAGAGAAGAAATGAAGCAAAAATGGCGTCTGATCAAAGAAGGGAAGAAGGAAGACGTCAACAGAGTACATCACCATCAAGGAGAAAGAAGAAGACCATCAAAGGAGCTGCAACCCAAAGCCAAAGAAGAAACCCTACCCTTTCTTCTTTCTGATTCCCTTGGAATTTTTTTCATTAGGTAAAAGCCAGTAACTCTGTGCCTTGTTGTTCTTCCTAATTCAGAGGCTTTACCCTTGTTAAACTTCAATTTCTTTGAATGAGGATCAACCTAATCAAATTTATCCCATCACAAGAGTAAGGCTCCTTCTCTTGCTCTATGTGAAGTTCAGCCAATTGGCCCCATGAACTGACAAAATTCTCTAATTCCATTTGTTAGGGTTTTTTGAATTAAGGTAGCTAAGGACAGACCTTGGTTTGTGAATTTCCAAAAAAAAAGGGTCAGGATTAGAATTGAAGATTAAGTTATGGATGACTGTTTAGATGTAATTTTTTATGGATGATGATGAATTAGTGTGATTGATACTGCTGAAGTTCTGTTAATTGGTTGAATTATTGTTGTTAAATGTGGTGCAAATTTTTAATATTGCGAAAGTGTGATTTATATGATGTACATTATGTAAATTTCTGAAATATATAGAACTAAGGCATTTTGGACAGGGTTATGATGTAATTTATGTAGTTATGGTGATGAGTAATGAGAGTTACTTATTAGTATGAGTTGGGAGTTTAGAGGATTGAATTTGATTATTGAAAGTTAGAGAGCCTTGCTGCAGGAATTTTAAAACAGATTGGACAGCAATTTAAAATAAATTATGGGAGCAATCTGGCCTGTTTTTACGAGTAAGACTACTTTTCTATAAACAATCAAGAGGTCAATATTCTCCCATAAAAATTTTAGGGGATTTGGCCAAGTTGTTTTGAAGTATATGAATTTTTGAAGTTTAGTGGTTGCTACAGAATTTTCTCGTTTTCTGGTTCTGCAGTACCAAATTCCAGATGTGATAACTTTCGATTTATTTGGAATTTTGAGTTTCTTCTAAAAGAGTTTTAAATATCTATTAGTATATTTTAAGTGAGTATAAGTTTTATGTCCATATCTATTTTGTAGACTTAATTAAGTCTCCTGGAAGCTGGGTTGCTTGCTGGAAACTCTGAACTGATTTATGAAAACAGGGCACCACTTCCAATTGACAATTAATTAATCAAAAGAAGTGATATGAACCTGAAACTTGTGGATTCTAAAACTTAGAGGTGTTGAGTGTAATCTCACTAAAATTTAGAGGCAACAGATTAGAATTGAAATTATTATTGATTTTATAAAAGCACTGCTATTTGCTGTTTTCCTAAATCTTCAGTAGTAGAATTCTAAAACTTGTATAAAATTCAATTATAATCCAAGTACCACAAAACTTAATTCAAATTAAAGATTAGGATCTCTAGAATTACCTTACCAAGAGAGATAGTCCGTGCATAAGTATTCACAACATAAAAACTACATAACAAAATAGCGAGGTGCTGTTCCAAAAATCTAAGAATAACAGTCTTGGGTTTTTCTTCAATATCTAGTGTCAAACTACCCAAAAAATATTAATTTAAATCTTTAGAAACTTGAATTCAATATGAACACGTGAACATAAAGTTTGCACAAATCTGAGTCCGTTTGTTACATTAATTATTAAATAGAAAATTGATCACCAAAAAGGTATTAGACTAAACAAGTTTGGAAAATGAATAAGAATGTAAGAGGTTCCTAGGAAGGTTTAAAGTTAAAAACAATGATGTGGAGGCATAAAGAAAAGAAAAGAGAATGAGGAACAATAAATGAAACAAAAGTTGTGAATTATATATTGAATGGGCCTTGTGCCAAACTGCTAGTGCGAAAGTGCCCGCCTAACGGATAGCCTGAGATTGCTAATGCGGGAATGTTCGCCTAACTGATAGCACTATTCCTTACTATGATACATATTAAAATGTTATTATGATGAGGCCTAACTGATACGGGTAATTGTGATGCCAAAGTGTCTAATTGACATAGTAAAGGGACCATATTTGGGGTTCACTCCAAGTAACATCGGGTTGCGGGTAGACAACCGATGCATGAACTCATGGCTTGCGCTAGGAACAGACATGCATCATCTTGTTTGCGTATATGAATTTCCTATAAATTATTTATTGCCATTTCCTAATTATTTATACTTTGTACTTGTTGTATGTATGTTTGTGTCCTATGTTCTGTGTTTGTTCTTTTTTTATTTCACAACAACTTAGAGACAAAGAACTTAAGCCGCTTTTTACTTTACTGAGAACTCTAGGTTCTCATCCTTCTTTTCCTTCTTTCTTCTCCCTCCCCAGACGGGTCTAGCAGAGGAGCTCTTTGAGTTTCGTTCTATCTTAAGCTATGAGGATCTGGCGTGAGGCGGAGTCTTCATATGGAGCACACTTTGGAACACTTTCTTGGACGATGTTCGAAGATCACTCCAAAGTTAGTCACAATGGATCTTCCACTCCTCTTTTATGATCTTAGTATTACCTTCCCCTCACTTTTGTAGTACTTTTAGAAGGGTAGGACCTTGATGAGCGGATAATTTGTACGCTTTTTGGCATTGTTTTTAGTATGTTTCTAGTAGGATTTAGTTAGTTTTTAGTATATTTTATTAGTTTTTAGTTAAAATTCACTTTTCAGGACTTTACTATGAGTTTGTGTGTTTTTCTGTGATTTCAGGTATTTTCTGGCTGAAATTCAGGGACCTGAGCAAAAATCTGATTCAGAGACTGAAAAGGACTGCAGATGCTGTTGGATTCTGACCTCTCTATACTCGAAGTAGATTTTCTGGAGCTACAGAAGCCCAATTGGCGCGCTCTCAACGGCATTGGAAAGTAGACATCCTGGGCTTTCCAGCAATGTATAATAGTCCATACTTTGCCCAAGATTTGATGGCCCAAACCGGCATTCCAAATCAGCTCAAAACTGCCCGGCGTTAAACGCCGGAACTGGCACAAGAATGGGAGTTAAACGCCCAAACTGGCACAAAAGCTGGCGTTTAACTCCAAGAGGAGTCTCTACACGAAAATGCTTCAATGCTCAGCCCAAGCACACACCAAGTGGGCCCGAAAGTAGATTTTTATGTCATTTACTCACCTTTGTAATTCTTAAGCTATTAGTTCCCTATAAATAGGACCTTTTGCTATTGTATTTAGATATCTTGGTAGGTATCTTCGAGTTTTATGCTATCTTAGATCACTGGGGGCTGGCCTCACGGCCATGCCTAGACCTTGTTCTTATGTATTTTCAACGGTGGAGTTTCTACACACCATAGATTAAGGTGTGGAGCTCTGCTGTACCTCGAGTATTAATGCAATTACTATTGTTCTTCTATTCAATTCAGCTTGTTCTTATTCCAAGATATTCATTTGCACTCAAGAACATGATGAATGTGATGATTATGTGACGCTCATCATCATTCTCACTTATGAACGAGTGACTGACAACCACTTCTGTTCTACAAGCAAACAAGGCTCTAATGTTTATCTCTTGGGTTCTTTAACCGGAATCTTCGTGGTATAAGCTAGAATTGATGGCGGCATTCAAGAGAATCCGGAAGGTCTAAACCTTGTCTGTGGTATTCTGAGTATGATTCAATGATTGAATGAATGTGACGAGCTTCAAACTCGCGATTGTGGGGCATTAGTGACAGACGCAAAAGAATCACTGGATTCTATTCCGACATGATCGAGAACCAACAGCTGGATAGCCGTGCCGTGACAGGGTGCGTTGAACATTTCCACTGAGAGGATGGGAGGTAGCCACTGACAACGGTGAAACCCTTGCATACAGCTTGCCATGGAAAGGAGTAAGAAGGATTGGATGAAGACAGTAGGAAAGCAGAGAGATGGAAGGGACAAAGCATCTCCATTCGCTTATCCGAAGTTCTCACCAATGATTTACATAAGTATCTCTATCTTTATCTTTATGTTTTATTCATATATCATCCATAACCATTTGAGTCTGCCTGACTAAGATTTACAAGGTGACCATAGCTTGCTTCATACTAACAATCTCCGTGGGATCGACCCTTACTCGCGTAAGGTTTATTACTTGGACGACCCAGTGCACTTGCTGGTTAGTTGTGCGAAGTTGTGTTTATGCCATGGTATTGAACACCAAGTTTTTGGATTCATTACCGGGGATTATTTGAGTTGTGAAAAGTAGTGATCACAATTTTGTGCACCAAGTTTTTGGCGCCGTTACCGGGGATTGTTTCGAGTATGGACAACTGACGGTTCATCTTGTTACTTAGATTAGGTATTTTTCAGAGTTCTTAAGAATGAATTCTAGAGTTTCATGATGATCTGTTGAAATCTGGCTGGCTGTGAAGCCATGTCTAATCTTATTGGACCGAGGTTTCAACTGATCATCACAAGAGTTTGTTGATTTCTATCAATCTTGCTATTGGAGCAATGATCTGCTAAGACTTGGCTGGCCATTGGCCATGTCTAGTGTTTTGGACCGAAGCTTTCTTTGAAAGCTTGGCTGGCTGTAAAGCCATGTCTAATTCCTGGACCAAAGTCTTAGACTAGCATTGCATGATTCCTGGAATTCTCATTAAGAATTTTGATACCTTTATTTTCTTTTCCACTTAATTTTCGAAAAATCCAAAAAAATTACAAAATCATAAAAACCAAAATATTTTATGTTTCTTGTTTGAGTCTAGTGTCTAATTTAAGTTTGATGTCTTGCATGCATTGTTTATTTGATCTTGGTTCTGTTTTCAAGTCAATAATACAGGGAACTGAAGATTCAGTACATGCAGCAGAGGAATTATACAGAAAAAGCTGGGCGTTCAAAACGCCCAGTGAAGAAGGACAGACTGGCGTTTAAACGCCAGCCAGGGTGCCTGGCTGGGCGTTTAACGCCCAAAAGGGTAGAGAATTGGGCGTTAAACGCCAGAATGTGCACCATTCAGGGCGTTTAACGCCAGGATGGCACAAGAGGGAAGATTCTGTTTTTAATTCAATTTTTTTTCAAGTTTTCAAAATTTTTCAAAATCAAATCTTTTTCAAATCAAATCTTTTCAATCAAATCTTTTTCAAAATCAATTTCTTTCCTTTTTCAAAAATACTTGCTATCAATTAATGATTTGATTGAACATTTCAAGTATGTTGCCTTTTCTGTTGAGAAAGGTTTAATGTTTGAATCATATCTTTCTTGTTAGGCAAGTCATTAATTTTTAAAATCAAATCTTTTTAAAATTGTTTTTCAAATCATATCTTCTCAATCACATCTTTTTAAAAAAACCATAACTTTTCAATCATATCTTTTTTATTTCTAATTTCAAAATCTTTTTCAAAAATCACTTGATTTCTTTTCCACTTTTAGTTTTCGAAAATCAATTCAAGTTTTTCAAAATATTTTTAAAATCTTTTTAACTTAATTTTCGAAAAAAATCTCTTCCCCTCTTCTTACATCCTTCTATTTATGGAGTGACACTCCTCCTCAATGCACAATTCGAACTCTATCTCACTAAGTTTGAATTCTTCTACCTCTTTCTTCTATTTTTCTGTTCCTCTGACACCTCAAGGAATTTCTATACTGTGACATAGAGGATTCCACATTTTCTTGTTCTCTTCTCTTTCATATGAGTAGGAGCAAAGACAAAGGCATTCTTGTTGAAGCTGACCCTGAACCTGAAAGGACCTTGAAGCGAAAGCTAAGAGAAGCTAAAGCACAATTCTCTGTAGAGGACCTAACAGAATTCTTCAAAGAAGAAGAACCCATGGCAGCCGAAAACAACAACAATGCCAACAATGCAAGGAAGGTGCTGGGTGACTTTACTGCACCTACTCCCGACTTCTATGGGAGAAGCATCTCTATACCTGCCATTGGAGCAAACAACTTTGAGCTTAAGCCTCAATTAGTTTCTCTAATGCAACAGAATTGCAAGTTCCATGGACTTCCATTGGAAGATCCTCATCAGTTTTTAGCTGAGTTCTTGCAAATCTGTGACACTGTCAAGACTAATGGGGTTGACCCTGAGGTCTACAGACTTATGCTATTCCCTTTTGCTGTAAGAGACAGAGCTAGAATATGGTTGGACTTACAACCTAAAGACAGCCTGAACTCTTGGGAAAAGCTAGTCAATGCCTTCTTGGCAAAGTTCTTTCCACCTCAAAAATTGAGTAAGCTTAGAGTGGAAGTCCAAACCTTCAGGCAGAAGGAAGGAGAATCCCTCTATGAAGCTTGGGAAAGATACAAACAATTGATCAGAAAATGTCCTTCTGACATGCTTTCTGAATGGAGCATCATAGGTATTTCTATGATGGTCTCTCTGAACTATCAAAGATGTCATTGGATAGCTCTGCTGGAGGATCTCTTCATCTGAAGAAGACGCCTGCAGAAGCTCAAGAGCTCATTGAAATGGTTGCAAATAACCAATTCATGTACACTTCTGAAAGGAATCCTGTGAACAATGGGACAAATCAGAAGAAAGGAGTTCTTGAGATTGATACTCTGAATGCCATATTGGCTCAGAACAAGATATTGACTCAGCAAGTCAATTTGATTTCTCAAAGTCTGTCTGGAATGCAAAATGCACCAGGCAGTACTAAGGACGCTTCATCTGAAGAAGAAGCTTATGATCCTGAGAACCCTTCAATGGAAGAGGTGAATTACATGGGAGAACCCTATGAAAACACCTATAATTCTTCATGGAGAAATCATCCAAATTTCTCATGGAAGGATCAACAGAGACCTCAACAAGGTTTCAACAACAATAATGGTGGAAGAAACAGGTTTAGCAATAGCAAGCCTTTTCCATCATCTTCTCAGCAACAGACAGAGAATTCTAAGCAGAACCACTCTGACTTAGCAACCATGGTCTCTGATCTAATCAAAACCACTCAAAGTTTCATGACTGAAACAAGGTCCTCCATTAGGAATTTGGAAGCACAAGTGGGACAGCTGAGTAAGAAAGTTACTGAACTCCCTCCTAGTGCTCTTCCAAGCAATACAGAAGAAAATCCAAAAGGAGAGTGCAAGGCCATCAACATGGCCGAACTTGGAGAGGATTAGGAGGCCGTGAACACCACTGAGGAAGACCTCAATGGACGTCCACTGGCCTCCACTGAGTTCCCTAATGAGGAACCATGGGAATCTGAGGGTCACACTGAGACCATAGAGATTCCATTTGATTTACTTCTGCCATTCATGAGCTCTGATGAGTATTCTTCCTCTGAAGAGGATGAGTATGTCACTGAAGAGCAAGTTGCTAAATACCTTGGAGCAATCATGAAGCTAAATGACAAGTTATTTGGTAATGAGACTTGGGAGGATGAACCCTCTTTGCTCACCAAAGAACTGGATGACTTGTCTAGGCAGAAATTACCTCAAAAGAGACAAGATCCTGGGAAGTTTTCAATACCTTGTACCATAGGCATCATGACCTTCAAGAAGGCTCTGTGTGACTTAGGGTCAAGTGTAAACCTCATGCCTCTCTCTGTAATGGAGAAGCTAGGGATCTCTGAGGTACAAGCTGCAAGAATCTCACTAGAGATGGCAGACAATTCAAGAAAACAAGCTTATGGACTTGTAGAGGATGTTTTGGTGAAGATTGAAGACCATTACATCCCTGCTGATTTTATAGTCCTAGAGACTGGGAAGTGCATGGATGAATCCATCATCCTTGGCAGACCCTTCCTTGCCACAGCAAAGGCTGTGATTGATGTTGATAGAGGTGAACAGATCATTCAAGTGAATGAAGAATCCTTTGTGTTTAAAGCTCAAGGATATCCCTCTGTCACCATGGAGAGGAAGCATGAAGAGCTTCTCTGAAATCAGAGTCAAACAGAGCCCCCACAGTCAAACTCTAAGTTTGGTGTTGGGAGGCCACAACCAAACTCTAAGTTTGGTGTTGAACCCCCACATTCAAACTCTAAGTTTGGTGTTGGGAGGTTCCAACATTGCTCTGAGAAAATGTGAGGCTCCATGAGAGCCCACTGTCAAGCTACTGACATTAAAGAAGCACTTGTTGGGAGGCAACCCAATGTTATATTTTATCTATTTTCCTTTGTTATTTTATGTTTTCTATAGGTTGATGATCATGAGAAGTCACAAAATCAATTGAAAAAGCAAAAACAGAATGAAAAACAGGAAGAAAAACAGCACACCCTGGAGGAAGAACCTACTGGCGTTTAAACGCCAGTAAGGGTAGCAGTTGGGCGTTTAACGCCCAGTCTGGCACCATTCTGGGCGTTTAACGCCAGAAAGGGGCACCAGACTGGCGTTAAACGCCAGAAAAGGGCAAGCACTTGGCGTTAAACGCCAGAAATGGGCACTAGCCCGGCGTTTAACGCCAGAATTGGCTCAAAACGCATTTTTGCATGCCATTTGGTGCAGGGATGACTTTTCCTTGACACCTCAGGATCTGTGGACCCCACAGGATCCCCACCAACCCCACCACCCTCTCTCTTCTTCACCCATTCACCAATCACCTTAATACCTCTTCCCCAAAAACCCTTCACCTATCAAATCCCATCTTTCTCTTCACCACTCACATCCATCCTTCATAAAACCCCACCTACCTCACCCTTCAAATTCAAACCACTTTCCCTTCCAAACCCACCCTTTGGCCGAACCACAAAGCCATCTCCCTCTCCTCCACTTCTTCTTCTTCTACTCTATTCTTTCTTCTTTTGCTCGAGGACGAGCAAACCTTTTAAGTTTGGTGTGGTAAAAGCATTGCTTTTTGTTTTTCCATAACCATTTATGGCATCCAAGGCCGGAGAAACCTCTAGAAAGAGGAAAGGGAAGGCAAAAGCTTCCACCTCCGAGTCATGGGAGATGGAGAGATTCATCTCAAGGGTGCATCAAGACCACTTCTATAAAGTTGTGGCCTTGAAGAAGGTGATCCCCGAGGTCCCTTTCAAACTCAAAAAGAGTGAATATCCGGAGATCCGACATGAGATTCGAAGAAGAGGTTGGGAGGTTCTCACCAACCCCATTCAACAAATCAGAATCTTAATGGTTCAAGAGTTCTATGCCAATGCATGGATCACCAAGAGCCATGATCAAAGTGTGAACCCGAACCCAAAGAACTGGCTTACAATGGTTCGGGGGAAATACTTAGATTTTAGTCCGGAAAATGTGAGGCTGGCATTCAACTTGCCCATGATGCAAGGAGATGAACATCCTTACACAAGAAGGGTCAACTTTGATCAAAGGTTGGACCAAGTCCTCACAGTCATTTGTGAAGAGGGCGCCCAATGGAAGAGAGATTCAAGAGGGAAGCCGGTTCAATTGAGAAGGCATGACCTCAAGCCCATGGCTAGGGGACGGTTGGAGTTTATCCAACGCTCAATCATTCCCACTAGCAACCGGTCTGAAGTTACTCTAGACCGGGCCATCATGATTCATAACATCATGATTGGAGAAGAAGTAGAAGTTTATGAGGTTATAGCCCAAGAACTTTATAAGGTGGCGGACAAGTCCTCTACCTTGGCAAGGTTAGCCTTTCCTCATCTCATTTGTCACCTCTGTTATTCAGTTGGAGTTGACATAGAGGGAGACATCCCCATTGATGAGGACAAGCCCATTACTAAGAAAAGGATGGAGCAAACAAGAGATCCCACTCATCATGAAATCCCTGAGATGCCTCAAGGGATGCACTTTCCACCACAAAACTATTGGGAGCAAATCAACACCTCCCTAGGAGAATTGAGTTCCAACATGGGACAACTAAGGGTGGAGCACCAAGAACATTCCATCCTCCTCCATGAAATTAGAGAAGATCAAAGAATCATGAGAGAGGAGCAACAAAGACAAGGAAGAGACATTGAGGAGCTCAAGCACTCCATAAGATCTTCAAGAGGAAGAACAAGCCGCCATCACTAAGGTGGACCCGTTCTTTAATCTCCTTGTTCTTTATTTTTCTGTTTTTCGAAAAATCATGCTTATGTCTATCCATGTTTGTGTCTTGTGATCATTAGTATCTTAGTGTCTATGCCATAAAGTTATGAATGTCCTATGAATCCATCACCTTTCTTAAATGAAAAATGTTCTTAATTGAAAAAGAGAAGAATTGCATGAATTTTAAATTTTATAACAGATTAATTATTTTGATGTGGTGGCAATACTTTTGTTTTCTGAATGTATGCTTAAACAGTGCATATGTCTTTTGAATTTGTTGTTCATGATTGGTTGGCTCTTGAAAGAATGATGAAAAAGGAGACATGTTACTGAGGATTTGAAAAATCATAAAAATGATTCTTGAAGCAAGAAAAAGCAGTGAATACAAAAAAAAGGAAGAAGCGAAAAAAAAACAAAAGAAAGAGAAAAAAACGAAAAAAAAGGAGCAAGAGAAAAAGAAAGAAAAAGAAAGAAATAAAGTTGTGATCCAAGGCAAAAAGAGTGTGCTTAAGAACCCTGGACACCTCTAATTGGGGACTTTAGCAAAGCTGAGTCACAATCTGAAAAGGTTCACCCAATTATGTGTCTGTGGCATGTTTGTATCCGGTGGTAATACTGGAAGACAGAGTGCTTTGGGCCACGGCCAAGACTCAATAAGTAGCTGTGTTCAAGAATCATCATACTTAACTAGGAGAATCAATAACACTATCTGGATTCTGAGTTCCTAAAGAAGCCAATCATTCTGAATTTCAAAGGATAGAGTGAGATGCCAAAACTGTTCAGAGGCAAAAAGCTAAAAGCCCCGCTCATCTAATTAATACTGATCTTCATAGATGTTTTTGGAATTCATTTCATATTCTCTTCTTTTTATCTTATTTGATTTTCAGTTGCTTGGGGACAAGCAACAATTTAAGTTTGGTGTTGTGATGAGCGGATAATTTGTATGCTTTTTGGCATTGTTTTTAGTATGTTTCTAGTAGGATTTAGTTAGTTTTTAGTATATTTTTATTAGTTTTTAGTTAAAATTCACTTTTCTGGACTTTACTATGAGTTTGTGTGTTTTTCTGTGATTTCAGGTATTTTCTGGCTGAAATTGAGGGACCTGAGCAAAAATCTGATTCAGAGACTGAAAAGGACTGCAGATGCTGTTGGATTCTGACCTCCCTGCACTCGAAGTGGATTTTCTGGAGCTACAGAAGCCCAATTGGCGCGCTCTTAACGGCGTTGAAAAGTAGACATCCTGGGCTTTCCAGAAATGTATAATAGTCTATACTTTGCCCAAGATTTGATGGCCCAAACCGGCATTCCAAATCAGCTCAAAACTGCCCGGCGTTAAACGCCGGAACTGGCACAAGAATGGGAGTTAAACGCCCAAACTGGCACAAAAGCTGGCGTTTAACTCCAAGAGGAGTCTCTACACGAAAATGCTTCAATGCTCAGCCCAAGCACACACCAAGTGGGCCCGGAAGTGGATTTTTATGTCATTTACTCACCTTTGTAATTCTTAAGCTATTAGTTCCCTATAAATAGGACCTTTTGCTATTGTATTTAGATATCTTGGTAGCTATCTTCGAGTTTTATGCTATCTTAGATCACTGGGGGCTGGCCTCACGGCCATGCCTAGACCTTGTTCTTATGTATTTTCAACGGTGGAGTTTCTACACACCATAGATTAAGGTGTGGAGCTCTGCTGTACCTCGAGTATTAATGCAATTACTATTGTTCTTCTATTCAATTCAGCTTGTTCTTATTCCAAGATATTCATTTGCACTCAAGAACATGATGAATGTGATGATTATGTGACGCTCATCATCATTCTCACTTATGAACGAGTGACTGACAACCACTTCTGTTCTACAAGCAAACAAGGCTCTAATGTTTATCTCTTGGGTTCTTTAACCGGAATCTTCGTGGTATAAGCTAGAATTGATGGCGGCATTCAAGAGAATCCGGAAGGTCTAAACATTGTCTGTGGTATTCTGAGTAGGATTCAATGATTGAATGACTGTGACGAGCTTCAAACTCGCGATTGTGGGGCGTTAGTGACAGACGCAAAAGAATCACTAGATTCTATTCCGACATGATCGAGAACCGACAGCTGGATAGCCGTGCCGTGACAGGGTGCGTTGAACATTTCCACTGAGAGGATGGGAGGTAGCCACTGACAACGGTGAAACCCTTGCATACATCTTGCCATGGAAAGGAGTAAGAAGGATTGGATGAAGACAGTAGGAAAGCAGAGAGACGGAAGGGACAAAGCATCTCCATTCGCTTATCTGAAGTTCTCACCAATGATTTACATAAGTATCTCTATCTTTATCTTTATGTTTTATTCATATATCATCCATAACCATTTGAATCTGCCTGACTAAGATTTACAAGGTGACCATAGCTTGCTTCATACCAACAATCTCCGTGGGATCGACCCTTACTCGCGTAAGGTTTATTACTTGGACGACCCAGTGCACTTGCTGGTTAGTTGTGCGAAGTTGTGTTTATGCCATGGTATTGAACACCAAGTTTTTGGATTCATTACCGGGGATTATTTGAGTTGTGAAAAGTAGTGATCACAATTTCGTGCACCAGACCTCTTAGTAGTTTAGTTCCAGTTTAGGAAACCCGTGTGAGGTTAGGACTGACTTCCTCTTTTGTGTCTGTACATGTGTATCTAATATGGTGTAGTACTTGGTCTTTTAGGGGATGACATTTATTTCCAATCTTAACTCATGTGTATGTTTGTTTATATGTATATATGTTATTTTTTGTTATCGAGTACTTTTCTATGATATGACTTTAAGATTTAACCTTGCGAGCAGCGAACGGCTTTTCATGATAAATAAGTTAATTACGCTAAACCGGTAAAGGCTTATAATAACATTTGATTATGAAATCCAAGTCTAGAGCCAAGTAGGTCCTTACGACAAGTAACATCTAAACAATTGACATTGGTTATGACGTGTCGAAAGGTGGGGTGTTACAAGACCAAAAAGATCAATGTGTAATATTTCTAATGGCCTTTTGGTAGAGATTCCATCCTTGGACTTAAAAGAAGAGTTTATTTATTTGCCCAATTGACAAGCATCACAAGTGAAGTCCTTTTTAAACTTTATTTTGGAAATTCCTCTAACCAAATTTTTTTTAACAAGTTTGGAAATTTGGCACATGCTAGCATATCCCAATTTCTTATGCCAAAGCTATTTTTCAGATTTCATGGAGGT
The DNA here is from genome assembly GCF_014773155.1 of Arachis stenosperma. Taxonomy (NCBI): domain Eukaryota; kingdom Viridiplantae; phylum Streptophyta; class Magnoliopsida; order Fabales; family Fabaceae; genus Arachis; species Arachis stenosperma. The sequence goes on along the minus strand of NC_080380.1, from coordinate 110,733,470 downwards.
AAAACAAGTTACTTTTTTATCTTTTAAATCCTCTAGAATGATTTCATACACATTGTTGCATCTTTTTGCTTCAAACAAAATTTCACCAGATTTTTCACAAATGACTAAGTAGTTCAATCTTCTAAAAATAACCAAATATCCTAGATCACATAATTGGCTAATGCTTAGCAAGTTATGTTTCAAACCTTCAACAAGAAAAACATCATTTATGAAGGATGAAAAAATTTTACCCACTTTACCTATGGCCATTATCTTTCCTTTGCCATTGTCATCGAAAGTTACAAACCCTCCATCATACTCGTTTAGCTTGATGAAGAATGTAGACTTTTCGATCATATGCCTAGAGCATTCGCTGTCCAAATACCATATCTTGTCCCTTCTTTTGGATGCTAGTCAAACCTACAAAAATTCTCAAGTGACCTTATGTTTCCAAATCTTTTTGGATACTTTAATGTCAAACCAACTCTTTTGTCCAAGACCATTGTAGTTGCCAATTTTTTTGTATATTTTTTCTCTAATCAATTTTTCATTTATGAAACATTGAATAGGAAAATGCCCATTCCGATTGCATAAACGACAAAATTTTTTAGGCAGCTATTTTTTCATATTGGTTGGGTTTTAAAATCTTATGTCATCTGAAGTGAAAGCCATATTAGAAAAAGGAGATTTCTCAAAAATAGTTTCAAATTTTTTATGAAAACCCAAACCAGCTTTATCATATAGAGATTTTTGACAAGCCAAAAGTTGATTCAAATTTTTAGAAATTTGAGCAATGTTGGCTAGGTCTTCTTTTAGACTTTTTACCTCTTTAAACAACCTTTCATTTTCTTCAAAACAGTTCAAATATGCAATCACAGAATGTTGTTTCTCACAGCCCTTAAGTTCAGCCTTAAGCCGCTTGTTTTCTTCAATAAAATCAACAGCGGTTTCGACTTTCCTTAATTTATTTTTTTATTTTAGAATGTCATTTTGAGAATCAAGTTCATAGTTTTCATTCAAGAAACATCTCAATTTTTTAGTGAGATGATTGATCATAAGATGAAGATCTTCAGTAGAAGATTCAATGAAAATTACCTCATTAGTTTGATTGGCCATGAGACAGGTTTGGGATTTGTCTTTTGATTCTTCCTCATCTTCAGAATCATTTTCCAAATCTTTCCAAGTGGCCATCATCCCTTTCTTCTTTCCTTCTTGGTCTTGTCTTCCTTTTTCAACTTCAGACAATCAAACTTGTAATGTCCAATTTTTTTGCAGTTGTGGCAGATGATCTTGCTTAAGTCCCTATTTGGCTTTCTTGAGCTACTTCCTTTGCTTTGTTCTTTCTGCTTCATCATTTTCTTGAATTTCTTAGCAAACAAAACAAACTCATCATTAGATACATTATCACTGGATTCATCATCCAGGGACTCAGTGAATGATTTGAGAGCAATTCCTTTCTTCTTTGAATCATTTTTCAAATAAGTGGTTTCAAAAGAAAGTAAATTTCCTCTCAAATCATCATATGTCATTTGATTAATACCACTACTCTTAGCTATAACTATAGCTTTAGTTTCCCACTCTTTAGTGAGACTTCTTAGAACTTTCCTCACTAGCACAGGTTCAGGGTGAGTGATTCACATAGCATCCAAGCCATTGATTATGACGTTAAATCGTTCAAGGACTTCATCAATCATCTCTCCTTCCTTCATGGAGAACATTTTGTACTCTTTGTTCAGCATGTCTATTTTGGTTCGCTTTACTAGTGTAGTGCCTTCATGAGTAACTTGAAGCTTGTCCTAGATTTTCTTTGCTGTTTTGCATCTAGATATCCTTCGGAACTCCTCGAAGCTGATAGCACAATTAAGCAAGTTGACAGCTTTGGTGTTGGGCTCTATTTTCTTTTTATCTTCCTTATTCCATTCGGCCTCAGTCTTAGGAGTGACCACGCCATCTGCTCCTGTTTTGGTTGGGACTTAGGGACCATTCAGAATGATCTTTCAGATGTTATAATCTACTGATTGAACAAAGATCTTCATTATCTCCTTCCAGTAGCTGTAATTATTTCCATTGAAGAACGGAGGTCTATTGCTGGATTGCCCTTCTATCAGAGTATAGGCCACCATATTTGAACCACTGTTATTTTCTATTCGGACCTTTCCTCCAAGCTTTGATACCAATTGATGGTTATCAGTGGCTAAGAGAAGGGGGGTTGAATCTTAGCTTTTTTTTCTGTTGTATAGTACTTTTACTTTCTCACAGAAAATTAGGAGATATTTTACTTTTGTCTCGTACCGAGTTGAGAGACACTTTCATTTTGTCTCCTAAGTAACAGAAATAGAATTAAAGTTGAGAAGAAGGAATGACACCAGATGTATCCTAGTTCAGCTACTTAGTGCAATGTAGCCTACATCCAGTCTTCATCACAACTATGATGGAATTTCACTATCTCTTTTTCAAGATTACAAACAACAATTCTTCCATAGGATCTACCCAATCAAATCTAGATTCTAAACCTAATCAGAATTTGACTGGACCTCAATCTAGCTTTCAACAGAAAGATGTACAAAGCAAACTTGAGACATCTTATGACTTTTTTCCTAGTTTAACTCACTGTCTTTTACCTCTCATTGGCTTTTTCTTACAAACCTTACCATATTTGCCTTTTGCAATGAGACTCAGACAGATCAAAATTGAGAAAAAAATACTTAATGAACTACATAAAAGAGAATAACTCTAACAGCTTGGGTAGCTATGAGAGTGAACTCTGTGCTTTTTACTTACTCTCCTTACTTTCAACCCTTGGTCGTTCACCCTTAATATAGAAAAGTAAAGCTTCCAAGGTTGAAACAAGTTCAACCCTCATATTGTCTTCTTCTCCAACATCAGAGACTAGCAGCAACTTCATCAGAGAGGAGAGAGAAAACCGAGTCTGTTGCATGCAACTCACTTCTTTTCTCTTATCTTTTTTTTCAAGCTTCTTCAATCTTGATCGTTGAGTTTGACTTTAGCCCCAAGTTTTTATTCTGATCATTGGTGAGCTTCTGACCCAAGATAGCTTTCTGTTCTCCATTGTTGCTTCTTCCATGCTTGAGACCTTGTGGCTTTCTTCTTGGTTCCTCGTCGTAGCACAAACGAGGAAATAAACTTTAGTTGTGCTTTAACCGAGAGAGACTAGCTACTCAGTTGTAGCCCCTTTTCTTTGCTTTTATTTGGTAACTATCTTTTTGCCTTTCAAAGCTCCATAGACTCTGTGTTTTCCCTTTCTTTCTTTCTTTCTTGGAAGAGTGAGTGACGTGACTGAAGCAAGAGAGAGAAGAGAGAAGTGATGACTTTCAGTGGAAGTTTCAAGGAATTAATTGAAATGAATTTCAAGTTCCAATTACTAAGAATGAGACAACCGTATGATGCTTTGTGATTTCTTTGGGTTCCTTTCTTTAATTCATCATACTTGCCTTATGGGCTTGTGATTGGGCTTGGTTTTTCTTTTTCAAATTTTAGCCACTAATTTTGAATCAATTTTGTACACAGCTGAATTTGTTTATTGATCAAGATGGGCTTGTTTAATTGGGCCAAAATTATTTTGCTTATCTTCACACTGAAACAAATACATTAAACAAACAATTTGTAATAATTTTAATAAATATTTAATTAACATCTTAATAATGTTTGATCATCATTTTAATATTAGTTTTCCAAACTCAACAGGTACATACTCATGCATTAAATGATTAAACCATATGAATTGATACTCTTGTATATATTTTATTGTGAAAAGAAAAAAAATATAGTAAAAGAAAAAAAGAAAAGAAAAGGCAATAAAAAGGGGACAAAATGCCCCAAAGTAAAGAAATAATAACAATGCATATGTGTTGTGACGAAAAAAAGAATGCATGAGTGTGCGAAAAAGTGAAGAATGGGTAGTTAGGTTTCCATTTGAATTGTATAGGTTGTCATATAGGTTAGGTGGGAAGTTTAAGTTGATCAAAGATTCAAATTCTAGTCCACTTGACCAAATACAATCTTACCTTGACCCTAGACCCATTGCAACCTTTGGATAAGCCCTTATGATATTTGTATGCATGCATTAAATAATTGTTGATTGTTAGATGAAAAACAAATCTTAGAAAGCATAATTAGAGGAGAGTTGAGTGAATCAACCCTAAACACTTGAGTGATTAGAGTGTATACACATCCGGTGAGGGGTCCGATTGCTCAATTCTATGTTTTCACCGGTTATTATTTTTTATCTTGCAAGTTTATACTTCTTTTCAATAACCCAATTCAATTGAGGATTTGATTTTATTATGTTCCTTAGCCCTTATGTTCATATATATATTCTTGGAAATTGATTTATTTCGAACAAGCAATTGCATGCATTTAGATAGATTACATACAGGTAGTTTATTTTGAATAGATGTTAATGCCCCTTTCTTATATCTTTCTTGAGTTTAGCATGAGGACATGCTATTGTTTAAGTGTGGGAATGTGATGAATCCATATTTCATTTGCTTTAATTTGGTGGATTTTATCACCTTTTCCTACATTTATTCACTAAAATAGCATGCTTTTGTGAATTCTCCCTAATTCGTGCTTAAGAGTGAAAACATGCTTTTTAGGCCCTAAAATTGATAAATTTAATTCACTTTAATTCTATTCGATGCCTTGATGTGTTTATTGAGTGATTTCAGGTTTATAAGGCAAGGATCGGATTCAAGAAGTAAAAAAAGAGTATGCAAAGTGGAGAATTCATAAAGAAATGAGGATTTGGTGAATGCAAGACCAGGCGTACGCGTGACCCATGCGTACGCGTGAGAAAGAAAATTCACCAGGCCACGCGTATGTGTGACAAGCATCACGTGACCAACTTAAAGGCAACACGCTGGGGGCGATTTCTGAGCTCAATGAGGCCCAAATCCAACTCATTTCTGAAGTATTTGAGGTCAAATTCAAGAAGGAATAAGGGAAAAGCAATTAGGAGTAGTTTAGTAACATGCTTTAGGTCATATTCTAGAGAGAGAAACTCTCTCTTCTCTCTAGAATTAGGGTAGATTAGGATAGATTTCTCTTAGGTTTAGAATTTAATTGTTGCTTTGATTTAGTTTCCTTGCAATTTCTTGTTGTTACATTTTGCTCTTTTAGTTTTACTTGTTATTTCCTTTATTTTGTTGCCTTTGTTTTCATGACTCTTATTGATTTTAATTTCCATTAATGTAATTTATGTTTTATGTTTCTTATTGTCTAATTGAATTGTTATTATTGTTTTCTTGCATTTGGTATTTTTTAGATTTTATTATTTTTTGCAATTTTACCATGCTTTCCTTTTATGCCTTCCAAGTGTTTGATAAAATATTTGGTTGGATTTTAGAGTAGATTTTTATACTCTTGGCTTGTGATTACTTAGGTCCCTTGATATCATTAATGTCCAGTTTAATTGGTGATTTAGGGTTGTTAGTTGGTTTTAGGATCAACTATGTCCACTTGTCTTCACCCTCCGACGTTAGAGGATAACTAAGTAGAATTAACTCTTTGTAATTACCATGTTGTGGTCAATGATACAAGATAGAAACCTTGACTCTTGATCCTTGCCATGAATAGCCTTTTAGCATTTGTATTTCTTCATTTGTTAGTTTAATTTTCTTCTCTATCAACCCAAAAATCCAAAAATACTTTTCCATAACCAATAATATGCACACTTCCCTGCAATTCCTTTGAGAGATGACCCGGAACTTAAATACTCTCGGTTTTTATTGGTTTGACTTAAGTGACAAACAAATTAAACTTTGATTGAGGGTTGCCTATCAGTTTGGATCTATATTTCGACAAGACTATTTTTGTGAAAATTTTTAACTGACGATTTTCCTCTGTCAATGCTCGAAATATCTCAAAAAAATTGTCAAAATCATCTGAAAAACTCAAGGAAATCTACAAGAAAAGTTCAAAATCTCCATCAAAAAACATAGAAATAAAAGGTGAAAGATTATTCAAGGTACTGTTTAACTAACCGTCTTGTTTTTTCACTTTTCTCTTTCTCATTTCGATCGCAAAACACTAGATAGTCATATTTCTATTTATTAAGTAGATTCATTATGTGTTCTTGTTTAAAATACATATTACTATTCTCATCATACTGTTCAATCGGTGATAACTATTTTACGTACTATTTTGCGTATAGTTTAACGTGTATTTTCATGTGTTTTTTAGCATTGTTGCATGTTTGAACTGAGTTTGTCTCTAGGAACTGAGTTTGTATAAATAGAAATTTTCGTTGCATTTCAAGTAAATTCGCGTGTAACTAGTGTTGTTACTCTTAAATATTGTTCGTGTGCTTCTGGTGTCATTTTATGCATGTTTGGTTGACCTGAATATCATTTTGAACTGATATTATATCATGTAATCAACGAAATAATAGAGGTTCATATGGCTGGTATTTCGGTAGATTTCAAGTGAATTCGAGTATAACTGGTCTGTTGTCCTATCTCTGGTGTAACTAGAAATAGAATATTGTCCTTATGCTGCTAGTGTCATTTTATGCATATTTGGTTGACTTGAAATATCATTTTGTACTCATATTATGTCATGTAATCAATAAAATAATAGAGGTGTATATGGCTAGTATTTTAGTATATATCAAGTGATTTCGAGTGTAACTGGTCTGTTGTCCTATCCTTGGTTTAACTAGAAACAGAATATTATCCTTTAGCTTCTGGTGTTATTTTATGCATATTTGGTTGACCTAAATATCATTTTGAACTGATATTATGTCATGTAATCAACAAAGTAATAGAGGTGTATATGGCTGGTATTTTGGTGGATTTCAAGTGAATTTGAGTGTAATTGGTGCTTTTGTCCTATTCCTGGTGTAACTAGAAACAGAATATTGTTCTTATACTTTTAGTGTCATTTTATGCATGTTTGGTTTACCAGAATATCATTTTGAACTCATATTATATCATGTAATCAACAAAATAATAGAGGTGTATATGGCTGGTATTTCGGTGGATTTCAAGTGAATTTGAGTGTAACTGGTGTTATTGTTATCTATTAACGTTATTTTTAATTTCTTACAGTAAAAATGGCAAGAAAGAACCCTGCAGCACCAAAATATAATATAAGCCCATATATCTTAGACCAACTCAATTTTTCCTTGTATAAATATAGTTTATTTATATGAATCTTGTTTTTTTACAGAAAACTCATGATTTGAGATGCTCGACAAGACTCCTCCATGATAAGTTCCAAAACATGAGCGATGAAAAGAATGTCATCATCTGGGAATTGGGATTTGGTGGTTTGATGCACATCCCTCCCATGAATTGCCACATAAGCTCTTGAAAGGGTTGGCATATTCCTTTAATTTGATAGGAAACACATTGGACACCCGGTACGGTGTATTGAGAATCAACCCGAAAAATATAGGAGCTGCGCTTGCCTTGAATGCATCTGGTAACTGATTAAACAAACTGTTATACTTGCATTCTTTGTAAATTATTATTTGTAATACATTCTTTTGAATTAATATTATGTCATGTAATCAACAAAATAATAGAGGTGTATATGGCTGGTATTTCGGTGTATATCAAGTGAATTCGAATATAATTGGTGATCTTGTTTTGCTGCTTTTTGTAAGGGCGCTCCTTCCAAGCAAAGTTAATTTTAAAGAGTTTACTGAGGACGACAAGGAAGTTTATAGAGGCTTCCAAGGAAACACATTGAAACAGTTGATGGACTTGATGATGGAGATTGGTGTTGACGATGATGAAGATCGGATGAAGTTCAAGAGGGCGTTCATCCTCTACATTCAAATGTCGTTCTTGTTGCCGACAATAATAAATAAGGTTTCTCCCGTCCACATGCCACCGATTTTTCATGTGGACACAATACGTGAGTGGAATTGTGGTGGCCACATCCTTAACTTCTTCATCAAGGGCATAAGTAAACGCATATTGAAAAAGAAAAAAATCTGTTGATGGCAGCAGCCTCTATGCTCTGATGATTGTATACTTTCGCGAATCCAAACACAAAAACAAGGCGGCGGACGTAATCCCTAGACCACCTTGGTTGCAGCACTGGACTAAGGAATTGCTGCTTGAGAGGATACAAGATGAAATTAAGGATCATATGGTAACTCATCGGAATCCTTTCTTTAATTTTATCATATTTGTTTTATATACTTGATGTAAACTAACTAATGTTTTACCTGTCTTAGGGCATCATCAAGAGGCACAGCTCAAAGAAAAATTGACGAAAACGAAAGAAGAAGAAAAGAAAGAGAAAAAGAAAAAGACACAAAAGAAGAAGGACGTTTCCTTGGAAAGTGATAGTGGTACTTTCTCTGAGTCTGATTCTAAGCAAGACTCAGAGGAGCCACCAAAAACAAGAAAACAACCAATAAGAATAGCAAAAAAGTAAGTAATATTTTTCGGTGTATTTTATAATTTTTACTGTGTTTATTGCCTCATGATTGTTTGCTGTCAGATGGTATCCAAAAAGAGGAAGTAGATTGTTCAGGATTCATCTTCGGAAAGTGAAACTGAATCTGATGATGAGTAAGATTTTGAAATGATCATTGCATTGCTATGTTTTCTGTTTATGTATTAACAGAATGTTTCTAATTTTTTGTCAGAAGTAAAGAATTGGAGCGAATAATAAAAGGAAAATCGAAGAAAAAAGTTTAGACTCCTGCAAAAAAGTATGCATTACTTTCGGGGGTATTTTATCAATTTTGTTTTGTTTGTTTGATGCATAATTCTTTGATTTCCAGGATGCAATCCAAAAAAGGAAAGCACAGTATTTAGGATTCATCTTCCAAAACAAAATCTGAATCCAATGACGAGTAAAATACATTGGTAAAGATATATTTTCTTATTCATCAAAATTTTATTTGTTAATATAATCTTTTGCATGTACTGTTAGAACTAAACAAACATAAGAAATTATAAGAGAAGCAAAAAATAAGAAAACAAATGACAAGCCTGCAGAAAGGTATGTTGATTTTTGGTGTATTTTGGCTCTTTTACTGTATTTTTGTTGGCTGATGATTGTTTGCTTTCCCAGGATGCAGAAAAAAAAAAGAAGAGATATACTGGAAGGTGGGTTCCACTCCACGGAAGCTCAATATGATTCTTCCCAAACGTAACATCCTTTATTTGATAAATTTTCCTGAATCCTGATGTAATTAATTACTCTAGTTTTACTGAATGATGTTTATTTTATCCTTAGAATGCCGAATGTGAACTTAGGAAGTGAAAATTATCCTGTCTTTCAAACACAGACAAATCAGAGCAGTGTAAATAAGTCAAGTGATAACATGTAATTTTTGTTTCTATTGTCATTTTCTTAATTCTTGTGTTACCATGTTCTGCTTCTGATTCTGCATATATTTTTTTCAAAAAAAAGCCCTTTAATGATTTATTCAAGAAAAAAAGGCAGAAAAAAAAAAGAAAAAAATTGCAATTATGTAAGTTCTCATTAAAACAGAGGTTGTGTTTCTATTCAATGCTTGAGGTATATTTTGAGATGATTTCAGGTTTGGGGGACAAGAAGAATCATTCAATGACCCAGCTCAAGAAAGAATGATTGTTCTTCAGAAAGAGACCCATTCACAATCCGAACTGCTCAACCTATGAGTTTTCCAACTTTTTTTCAACCTTATAATCTTCTATTTTAAGATAGTTTATTAACTTTTTATTTTTGTCTTTGTTAGACTTCCACTTCAAATATGTGCACCTCCATTAGAGATAACAGCATCAAGCCCTCTACAGAATCAACCATAGTTATCATAATCGAACCGGTAATCAACCCGATCAGACTATTGGGTCACCGGGTCATTGGTTCAACCGTTGAGTCACAGGTTGAACCAGTTGACTCGGTTATAATTAAATAATTATATAAAATTTAATTTTTTTATAATAAAATTTTTTATACAAAATTATGTTATTTTAATATTTTAATAATTTATTAATTAATTATATTAAACAAATATATGTTAAAAAAGACTTAATATTAATAAATATTATATAATTATCAATAACAAAAATATGGTATGATTAATAAAAATAGTTTTGTTTATCTTTTTAATTTAAAGAATATTTAACAACATTTAATATTTTTAATAATTATGTAAAATTAAAAAATAATTAATTTAATTGAGTAAATATAAAATAAAAAATCAATTAAATTAAATATAAAATTACTCACTAGAATAAAAAGACAAAAGTATAAGGAGATTTTAAATTTTACATCAGTAAAAGAGTTAATAAGATAAAGTTATTAATTAGGATATGTTTAATAAGTTATAATATATTTATAAAAAGGCATCTCTAATAACAAAAAGCATGTTAGCCTGGTTGTTACGAATTTCTTTATTTTCCAGGAGTGCCAGGTTTAAACCCCACTAGGTGACGCTGTGCCGGTCCGAGTTTGATAACTATGGAATCAACCAACCCTTACAAAGTCTCCCAGCCAGGAATTTAAAGAAAAAATAACTAATGCGTAAGGAATAATACTTTTGATGTATCTGGTTTGTCTTTGGGTGTATTTGTGCATGGTTTAATGAGTTACATGTCTTTTATATAGAGGTGTATTTGGTTCTTATTTTGGCATATTTCTCGTGAATTGAGGTGCAATTGGTATTTTTAATTTAATTCCTTTTTTGTAATCCTGCAGCACTCCACAACTCCATCAGCCTGCTGAAAACACACCAACAGAGCCAGCAGCTCCTTCTAATATGTAAGTTCTACACAATATAACTCTCTTTCAATATCTTTTATCTATTTTTATACTATTTTATATGTCACATGCAATCATCCACCCCCTCAAGCCACTGCTACATTAATGATGATTGCCAAGACATCATCATTTATAAAGCACGAATTTCCTGTGCCATCATTCAGCTTTGGCTTTCCTGAATTGAGTTAGGAAGATACACTGGCTCATGAGGGTCGACCGGCGACTGAGAAGGGAAAAACTCAAGAGAGCCCGATACCGATTGAAGAACTAGAGGAGTTGGTGGAGCAAGTTGTAAACACTGGGGTTGCAGCGGTGTTAAATTTTGCTGAGGATAGAAGTCTGATGTACGAAATTGTGATCACTGTTCTAATTATTTTGAGATGAAGGCTTCTAAGGGGCACCAGTTGAATTCACAACTCCGTTCAACTAACCAGCAAGTGTACTGGGTCATCCAAGTAATAAACCTTACGTGAGTAAGGGTCGAATCCACAGAGATTGTTGGTATGAAGCAAGCTATGGTCACCTTGTAAATCTAAGTTAGGTAGATTAAAAAGTTATGGGTTTCGAAAATTAATAATAAAGGGAAATAATAAAAGGGATAGAATACTTATGTAGATTCATTGGTAGGAATTTCAGATAAGTGAATGGAGATGCTGTATGACTCAAGGACGCCTGCTTTCCCACTGCTTCTACTCAATCCTTCTTACTCCTTTCCATGGCAAGCTTTGTATAGGGGTTCACCATCAGCAGTGGCTACTTTCAATCCTCTCGGGAAAATGATCCTATGCGGTTGTCAATCGCACGGCTAATCGTCTGGAGGCATCACCCATGGTTGATGGCTACATCCCATCCTCGCAGTGAAAACTAATGCCCACGCACTCTGTCACAGTACGGCTAATCACTGGTTGGTTCCCGCGCCTACTGGAATAGAATCCCTTGATTTTTTTGCGTCTGTCACTAACGCCCAGCACTTGCAAGTTTGAAGCACGTCACAGTCATTCATTACCGGAATCCTACTCGGAATACCACAGACAAGGTGAGACTTTCCGGATTCCCAGGATCCTACTCGGAATACCACAGACAAGGTGAGACTTTCCGGATCCTCATAAATGCCGCCATCTATCTAGCTTATACCACGAAGATTCTGTTGGGGAATCTAAGAGATACACATTCAAGCTCTGTTGCATGTAGAACGTAAGTGGTTGTCAATCACGCGCGTTCATAAGTGAGAATAATAATGAGGGTTATCTAACTCATCACATTCATCATGTTCTTGGGTACGAATGAATATCTTGGAATAAGAATAAAAGAGGAATTGAATAAAAGAAAATAGAACTTCATTAATACTTGAGGTACAGCAGAGCTCCACACCCTTAATCTATGGTGTGCAGAAACTCCACCGTTGAAAATACATAAGTGAAAGAGGTTCAGGCATGGCCGAATGGCCAGCCCTCTCCATGATCAAGTGACCGAATGATTAAAGAGTTAAAGTGGTCAAAAGATGTCTAATACAATAGATAAATGTCCTATATATACTAGACTAGCTACTAGGGTTTACATGAGTAAGTAATTGATGCATAAATCCACTTCCGGGGCCCACTTGGTGTGTGTTTGGGCTGAGCTTGATCAATCCACGAGCTGAGGCTTCTCTTGGAGTTGAACTCCGAGTTATGACGTGTTTTGGGTGTTCAACTCCGGATCATGACGTTTTTCTGGCGTTTAACTCCAGACAGCAGCATGTACTTGGCGTTCAATGCCAAGTTACGTCATTATTCTTCGAATAAAGTATGGACTATTATATATTGCTGGAAAGCCCTGGATGTCTACTTTCCAACGCCGTTGAGAGCGCGCCAATTGGAGTTCTGTAGCTCCAGAAAATCCATTTCGAGTGCAGGGAGGTCAGATTCCAACAGCATCAGCAGTCCTTTTGTCAGCCTTTTTCAGAGTTTTGCTCAGATCCCTCAATTTCAGTCAGAATTTACCTGAAATCACAGAAAAACACACAAACTCATAGTAAAGTCCAGAAATGTGAATTTAACATAAAATTTAATGAAAACATCCCTAAAAGTAGCTTGAACTTACTAAAAACTACCTAAAAACAATGCCAAAAAGCGTATAAATTATCCGCTCATCACAACACCAATTAAATTGTTGCTTGTCCCCAAGCAACTGAAAATCAATTAGGATAAAAAGAAGAGAATATACTATAAATTCCAGAATATCAATGAATATTAATTATAATTAGATGAGCGGGACTTGTAGCTTTTTGCTTCTGAACAGTTTTGGCATCTCACTTTTTCCTTTGAAGTTTATGAATGATTGGCTTCTCTAGGAACTTAGAATTTCGGATAGTGTTATTGACTTTCCTAGTTAAGCATGTTGATTCTTGAACACAGCTACTTATGAGTCTTGGCCGTGGCCCTAAGCACTTTGTTTTCCAGTATTACCACCAGATACATAAATGCCACAGACACATAACTGGGTGAACCTTTTCAGATTGTGACTCAGCTTTGCTAGAGTCCCCAGTTAGTGGTGTCCAGAGCTCTTAAGCACACTCTTTTGCTTTGGATCACGACTTTAACCACTCAGTCTCAAGCTTTTCACTTGGACCTTCATGACACAAGCACATGGTTAGGGACAGCTTGATTCAGCCACTTAGGCCTGGATTTTATTTCCTTGGGCCCTCCTATCCATTGATGCTCAAAGCCTTGGACCCTTTTTACCCTTGCCTTTTGGTTTTAAGGGCTATTGGCTTTTTCTACTGCTCCTTCTTTTTCTATATACTCTTTTTAGCCCCCTTTTTTTTTCGAATGCTTCTTCTTTTTCACTGCTTTTTCTTGCTTCAATAATCAATTTCATGATTTTTCAGATCATCAATAATATTTCTCTTTGTTCATCATTCTTTCAAGAGCCAACAATTTTAACATTCATAAACAACAAGATCAAAAGACATATGCACTGTTCAAGCATTCATTCAGAAAACAAAAAGTATTGTCACCACATCAATATAATTAAACTAAATTCAAGGATAAATTAGAAATTCATGTACTTCTTGTTCTTTTGAATTAAAACATTTTTCTTTTAAGAGAGGTGAAGGATTAATGGATTTTATTCATAGCTTTAAGGCATGGTTACATACTAATGATCATGAAATAAAGATACAAAACATAGATAAACACAATAATTAAAAACCGAAAAGCAGAAAGAAATAAAGAACAAGGAATGAATCCACCTTTAGTGGCGTCTTCTTCTTGAAGGACCAATGATGTTCTTAAGCTCTTCTATGTCATTTCCTTGCCTTTGTTGCTCCTCCCTCATTGCTCTTTGATCTTCTCTTATTTCTTGGAGAATGATGGAGTGTTCATGATGTTCCACCCTTAGTTGTTCAACATTATGGCTCAAATCTTCTAAGGAGGTGTTGAGTTGCTCCCAATAGTTGTTGGGAGGAAAGTGCATTCCTTGAGGCATTTGTTGATGATGAACTTCCTCATGTTCTTCTTGAGGGCCGTGAGGAACTTCTCTTGTTTGCTCCATCCTTTTCTTGGTGATGGGCTTGTCTTTTTCAATGGAGACATCTCCATCTATGATGACTCCAGCTGAGTAACATAGATGGCATATAAGGTGGGGGAAGGCTAGCCGTGCCATGTGTGAAGGCTTGTCAGCTATTTTGTAGAGTTCATTGGAGATGACTTCATGAACTTCTACTTCCTCTCCAATCATGATGCTATGAATCATGATGGCCCGATCCACAGTAACTTCAGATCGGTTGCTTGTAGGGATGATGGATCTTTGGATGAACTCCAACCATCCTCTAGCTACAGGCTTGAGGTCCAGTCTTCTTAGTTGGACTGGCTTGCCTTTGGAGTCTATTCTCCATTGGGCGCCTTCCACACAAATGTCCATTAGGACTTGGTTCAACCTTTGATTAAAGTTGACCCTTCTTGTGTAGGGGCGTTCATCACCTTGCATCATAGGCAAGTGGAATGCCAACCTTACATTTTCTGGACTGAAATCCAAGTATTTCCCCCTAACCATTGTGAGATAATTCTTTGGACTTGGGTTCATACTTTGGTCATGGTTCCTAGTGATCCATGCATTAGCATAGAACTCTTGAACCATCAATATTCCAACTTGTTGCATGGGGTTGGTTATGACTTCCCAACCTCTTCTTTGGATTTCATGTCGGATTTCCGGATACTCATTCTTTTTGAGCTTGAAAGGGACCTCAGGGATCACCTTCTTCTTTGCCACAACATCATAGAAGTGGTCTTGATGGCTCTTGGAGATGAATCTTTCCATCTCCCATGACTCGGAGGTGGAAGCTTTTGCTTTCCCTTTCCCTTTTCTTGAGGAAACTCCGGCCTTAGGTGCCATTGGTAATGGAAAAACAAAAAAAGCTTATGCTTTTACCACACCAAACTTAAAATTTGCTCGTCCTCGAGCAAGAAAGAAAAGAATAGTAGAAGAAGAAGAAGAGAATATGGTAGAGAGGGAGAGAAGTAGGTTCGGCTATATGGGAGAAGAAGGGGTTATTGTTGTGTGAAAATGAAGAAGAATGGAAGGGTATTTATAGGGAGAGGGGAGGGTGGGAGTTCGGCCATTTGGGTGGGAATGGGTGGGAAAATTGAATTTGAATTTTATGAGGGTAGGTGGGGTTTATGGGGAAGGGTGGGTTGATGTGAATGGTGAATGGGGTAATTGGGAAGAGGAATTGAGGTGATTGATGAAGAATATTGGCAATTGTGACATGGGGTATTCACATCACAAAAATTAGGATTAGGAGGTAAGGTGGGAATATGGTAGGTGGGGATCCTGTGGGGTCCACAGATCCTGAGGTGAGGATCCTGTGGGGTCCATAGATCCTGAGGTGAAAACAAATACCATTCCTTCACCATATAGGCATGTAAAATGCCTTCATGCATCATTCTGGCGTTCAAACGCCCGTTGATGCATGTTCTGGGCGTTCAACGCCCATGTAATGCATGTTTCTGGCGTTGAATGCCAGTTCCATGCTTATTCCTGGCGTTCAGCGCCAGTTTGTCCTCTCTGTGCACCATCCTGGCGTTTAACGCCAGGTTGTTGCTTGTTTTGGGCGTTCAGCGCCAGAATGGTGCTCTGTTCTGGCGTTGAACGCCGGCCAGATGCACCTTACTGGCGTTGAACGCCAGTCTGCGCTGCCTCCAGGGTGAAAAATTTTTTTCTTCTGTTTTTGACTCTGTTTTTAATTTTTTTGATTTTTTTCGTGACTCCTCATGATCATGTACCTAATAAAACACAAAAATAAACAAGAAACAAAATAAAATAAAATTAGATAAATAAAATTGGGTTGCCTCCCAACAAGCGCTTCTTTAATGTCAATAGCTTGACAGTGGCTCTCATGGAGCCACATGGTGATCAGGTCAATTTAGTGTGTATTCCCAACACCAAACTTAGAGTTTGGTTGTGGCCTCACAACACCAAACTTAGAGTTTGATTGTGTGGGTTCTTCTTGACCTTGAACTGAGAGAAGCTCTTCATGCTTACTCTCTTTCGTCACAGAGGGATGGCCATGTGCCTGAAACACAAGGTAGTCCCCATTCAATTGAAGGACTAACTCTCCTCTGTTGACATCTATCACAGCTTCTGCTGTGGCTAGGAAAGGTCTTCCTAGGATGATGCATTCATCATCTTCCTTCCTAGTATCTAGGATTATGAAATCAGCAGGGATGTAAAGGCTTTCAACCTTTACTAGAACGTCCTCTACTATTCCATAGGCTTGTCTCACTGACTTGTCTGCCAATTGTAATGAGAACAAGGCAGGCTGTACCTCAATGATCCCCAGCTTCTCCATTACAGAGAGTGGCATAAGATTTATTCCTGACCCTAGGTCACATAGAGCTTTTTCAAAGCTCATGGTGCCAATGGTGCAAGGTATTAGGAACTTGCCAGGATCTTGCTTCTTTTGAGGTAGAGTTTTCTGAATCCAAGTATCCAGTTCACTAATGAGTAAGGGAGGTTCACTTTCCCAAGTCTCATTACCAAACAGCTTGGCATTCAGCTTCATGATAGCTCCTAAATATTGAGCAACTTGCTCTTCAGTAACATCTTCATCTTCTTCTGAGGATGAATAGTCTTCAGAGCTCATGAATGGCAGAAGGAGATTTAATGGAATCTCTATGGTCTCTAGATGAGCCTCAGATTCATCTGGATCCTTAATAGGAAACTCCTTCTTGCTTGAAGGACGTCCCAGGAGGTCTTCCTCACTAGGATTTTCGTCCTCCTCCTCCCTTGTGCATTCGGCCACTTTGATCACATCAATGGCCTTGCACTCTCCTTTTGGATTCTCTTCTGTATTGCTTGGGAGAATACTGGGAGGAGTTTCAATAACTTTCTTACTCAGCTGGCCCACTTGTGCCTCTAGATTTCTAATGGAGGATCTTGTTTCATTCATGAAACTGAAAGTGGCCTTTGACAGATCAGAGACTATATTGGCTAAATTAGAATTGTTTTGTTCAGAGTTCTCTGTCTGTTGCTGAGAAGATGATGGATATGGCTTGCTATTGCCCAGCCTATTACGTCCACCATTGTTAAAACCTTGTTGAGGTTTTTGTTGATCCTTCCATGAGAAATTTGGATGATTTCTCCATGATGAGTTATAGGTGTTTCCATAAGGTTCACCCATGTAATTAACCTCTGCCATGGCAGGGTTTTCAGGATCATAAGCTTCTTCAGAAGCTGCCTCTCTAGTACTGTTGGATGCATGTTGCAATCCATTCAGATTTTGAGAGATTATGTTGACCTGTTGAGTCAACATTTTGTTCTGAGCCAATATGGCATTCAGAGCATCAATTTCAAGAACTCCTTTCTTCTGAGGTACCCCATTGTTCACAGAATTCCTCTCAGAAGTGTACATGAACGGGTTATTTGCAACCATGTCAATGAGTTCTTGAGCCTCTTCAGGCGTTTTCTTCAGGTGAATAGATCCACCTGCAGAATGGTCCAATGACATTTTCGAAAATTCAAAGAGACCATAATAGAATATGTCTAATATGGTCCATTCTGAAAACATGTCAGATGGACATCTCTTGGTCAGCTGCTTGTATCTTTCCCAAGCTTCATAGAGGGATTCACCATCTTTTTGTTTGAAGGTTTGAACATCCACTCTCAGCTTGCTCAGCTTTTGAGGAGGAAAGAATTTATCTAAGAAGGCAGTGACCAGCTTATCCCAGGAGTCCAGGCTATCCTTAGGTTGTGAATCCAACCATACTCTAGCTCTGTCTCTCGCAGCAAAAGGGAAAAGCATGAGTCTGTAGACTTCAGGATCAACTCCATTCGTCTTTACAGTCTCACAGATCTGCAAGAACTCAGTTAAAAACTAGTAAGGATCTTCAGATGGAAGTCCATAAAACTTGCAGTTTTGTTGCATTAAAGCAACTAGTTGAGGCTTAAGCTCAAAGTTATTGGCTCCAATGGCAGGAATGGAGATGCTTCTTCCATCAAATTTGGACGTTGGTTTAGTGAAGTCACCAAGCATTCTCCTTGCATTATTATTATTATTTTCAGCCGCCATCTCTTTCTCTTGTTCGAAAATTTCTAGAAGGTTTCTTCTGGATTGTTGCAATTTAGCTTCTCTTAATTTTCTCTTCAGAGTCCTTTCAGGTTCTGGATCTATTTCAACAAGAGTGCCCTTTTCCTTGTTTCTGCTCATATGAAAGAGAAGAAAACAAGAAAAGAAAGAGGAATCCTCTATGTCACAGTATAGAGATTCCTTTATGTTAGTAGAAAAAGAAGGGAGTAGAGGAATGAAGAAGAGGGTTCGGATTTTAGATGAAGAAAGGTGGAGAGAAGTGTTAGTAATTAATTAATTAAATAGAAGAAGAAAAGAGGAGGGAGAATTCGAAAATAATTTTGAAAAAGAGTTAGTGATTTTCGAAAATTAGAGATAAATGTAATTTGAAATTAAAATTTGAAACAATTAGTTAATTAAAAAGAATTTCTGAAAAAGAGAGAGATATTTTCGAAAATAGAAGAGAGAGAGGTAGTTAGGTGGTTTTAAAAAAGATAAGAAACAAACAAAAAGTTAGTTAGTTGATTGAAAAAGATTTGAAATCAAAATTTAAAAAGATAAGAAGTTAGATAAGATATTTTGAAATCAAATTTTGAAAAAGATAAAGTTTTTGAAAAAGATAAGATAAAAAGATAAAAAGGTTTTTAAGAAAAAGATATTTTGAAAAAGATTTAATTTTTAAAATTACTTAACTAACAAGAAACTACAAGATAAGATTCTAGAACTTAAAGATTGAACCTTTCTTAACAAGAAAGTAACAAACTTCAAATTTTTGAACCAATCACATTAATTGTTAGCTAATTTTCGAAAATTTGATATAAAGATAAGAAAAAGATTTTGAAAAATATTTTGAAAAAGATTTTTTAAAATTTTCGAAATTTATAAAGAAAACGAAAAAGATATGATTTTTGAAAAAGATTTTACAAAGATAAGATTTTTAAAATTGAAATTTTGACTTGACTTGTAAGAAACAACTAATTTTGAAAATTTTTGACCAAGTCAACCCAAAATTTCGAAAATTGGAGGGAAATAAGGAAAAGATATTTTTTTTATTTTTGAATTTTTAATGAAAAACACAAAAA
Source organism: Arachis stenosperma (assembly GCF_014773155.1). Lineage (NCBI taxonomy): Eukaryota > Viridiplantae > Streptophyta > Magnoliopsida > Fabales > Fabaceae > Arachis > Arachis stenosperma. The sequence goes on along the minus strand of NC_080380.1, from coordinate 110,714,135 downwards.
TGACCCAAAGCATGAAAGTTTTGGATCAAAACACAAGATGCATGCAAGAATGCTAGGAATGTCAAGATGAACACCAAGAACACTTTGAAGATCATGATGAACACCAAGAACATAATTTTGAAAAATTTTTGATGCAAAGAAAACATGCAAGACACCAAACTTAGAAATCTTTAATGCATGGAAAATATGAATGCAAAAATGCACATGAAAAACAACAAACAACAAAAAACAAGAAAACATCAAGATCAAACAAGAGGACTTATCAAGAACAACTTGAAGATCATGAAGAACACTATGAATGCATGGATTTTTCGAAAAAATGCAAGAAAAATTTTTAAAACATGCAATTGACACCAAACTTAAAAATTGACTCAAGACTTAAACAAGAAACACAAAATATTTTTTATTTTTATGATTTTCTAATTTTTTTGTATTTTTATTAATTTTTTTTCGAAAATATTCTTAAAAAAAACAAAAATAAAAGAAAAATTTTGAAAAAAAGATTTTTGAAAAGAAAATTACCTAATCTGAGCAACAAGGAATTTTTAATGAAAAACACAAAAATGACCCAAAGCATGAAAGTTTTGGATCAAAACACAAGATGCATGCAAGAATGCTAGGAATGTCAAGATGAACACCAAGAACACTTTGAAGATCATGATGAACACCAAGAACATAATTTTGAAAAATTTTTGATGCAAAGAAAACATGCAAGACACCAAACTTAGAAATCTTTAATGCATGGAAAATATGAATGCAAAAATGCACATGAAAAACAACAAACAACAAAAAACAAGAAAACATCAAGATCAAACAAGAGGACTTATCAAGAACAACTTGAAGATCATGAAGAACACTATGAATGCATGGATTTTTCGAAAAAATGCAAGAAAAATTTTTAAAACATGCAATTGACACCAAACTTAAAAATTGACTCAAGACTTAAACAAGAAACACAAAATATTTTTTATTTTTATGATTTTCTAATTTTTTTTGTATTTTTATTAATTTTTTTTCGAAAATATTCTTAAAAAAAACGAAAATAAAAGAAAAATTTTGAAAAAAAGATTTTTGAAAAGAAAATTACCTAATCTGAGCAACAAGATGAACCGTCAGTTGTCCATACTCGAACAATCCCCGGCAACGGCGCCAAAAACTTGATGTACGAAATTGTGATCACTGTTCTAATTATTTTGAGATGAAGGCTTCTAAGGGGCACCAGTTGAATTCACAACTCCGTTCAACTAACCAGCAAGTGTACTGGGTCGTCCAAGTAATAAACCTTACGTGAGTAAGGGTCGAATCCACAGAGATTGTTGGTATGAAGCAAGCTATGGTCACCTTGTAAATCTCATTTAGGTAGATTAAAAAGTTATGGGTTTCGAAAATTAATAATAAAGGGAAATAATAAAAGGGATAGAATACTTATGTAGATTCATTGGTAGGAATTTCAGATAAGTGAATGGAGATGCTGTATGACTCAAGGACGCCTACTTTCCCACTGCTTCTACTCAATCCTTCTTACTCCTTTCCATGGCAAGCTTTGTATAGGGGTTCACCATCAGCGGTGGCTACTTTCAATCCTCTCGGGAAAATGATCCTATGCGGTTGTCAATCGCACGGCTAATCGTCTGGAGGCATCACCCATGGTTGATGGCTACATCCCATCCTCGCAGTGAAAACTAATGCTCACGCACTCTGTCACAGTACGGCTAATCACTGGTTAGTTCCCGCGCCTACTGGAATAGAATCCCTTGATTCTTTTGCGTCTGTCACTAACGCCCAGCACTTGCAAGTTTGAAGCACGTCACAGTTATTCATTACCGGAATCCTACTCGGAATACCACAGACAAGGTGAGACTTTCCGGATTCCCAGGATCCTACTCGGAATACCACAGACAAGGTGAGACTTTCCGGATCCTTATAAATGCCGCCATCTATCTAGCTTATACCACGAAGATTCTGTTGGGGAATCTAAGAGATACACATTCAAGCTCTGTTGCATGTAAAACGTAAGTGGTTGTCAATCACGCGCGTTCATAAGTGAGAATAATAATGAGGGTTATCTAACTCATCACATTCATCATGTTCTTGGGTACGAATGAATATCTTGGAATAAGAATAAAAGAGGAATTGAATAAAAGAAAATAGAACTTCATTAATACTTGAGGTACAGCAGAGCTCCACACCCTTAATCTATGGTGTGCAGAAACTCCACCGTTAAAAATACATAAGTGAAAGAGGTTCAGGCATGGCCGAATGGCCAGCCCTCTCCATGATCAAGTGACCGAATGATTAAAGAGTTAAAGTGGTCAAAAGATGTCTAATACAATAGATAAATGTCCTATATATACTAGACTAGCTACTAGGGTTTACATGAGTAAGTAATTGATGCATAAATCCACTTCCGGGGCCCACTTGGTGTGTGTTTGGGCTGAGCTTGATCAATCCACGAGCTGAGGCTTCTCTTGGAGTTGAACTCCGAGTTATGACGTGTTTTGGGCGTTCAACTCCGGATCATGACGTTTTTCTGGCGTTTAACTCCAGACAGCAGCATGTACTTGGCGTTCAACGCCAAGTTACGTCGTCATTCTTCGAATAAAGTATGGACTATTATATATTGCTGGAAAGCCCTAGATGTCTACTTTCCAACGCCGTTGAGAGCGCGCCAATTGGAGTTCTGTAGCTCCAGAAAATCCATTTCGAGTGCAGGGAGGTCAGATTCCAACAGCATCAGCAGTCCTTTTGTCAGCCTTTTTCAGAGTTTTGCTCAGATCCCTCAATTTCAGTCAGAATTTACCTGAAATCACAGAAAAACACACAAACTCATAGTAAAGTCCAGAAATGTGAATTTAACATAAAAACTAATGAAAACATCCCTAAAAGTAGCTTGAACTTACTAAAAACTACCTAAAAACAATGCCAAAAAGCGTATAAATTATCCGCTCATCAAAGTCTCCCACGCCAAAAGGTGCAGCCCGCTGAGTGCTTTGTTGACAAGTTCGAAACTCCTGCGAGGTGGAGCAAAGTATCGAGCAACCTTAAAGAAAAATGCTTTTTCTAGGTCACAAATATCAAGACCAATGATGATGAAAGCACTAATGAGTGGGACATAATATGCATCTTCAACCATTAACAACCGCTGGAAATAACAAAAGGGAACTTTGCATCTTTAAAAGCCAATACATATATTGAAAGTCAAGTACTCTTAGAATAACATTAATGATTTTATTATGAGTTGTTGTGCTATGTATGTAATAACTTTGGTTTTTTTGTTTTCCTAGATTGTCTCTGCAATATGTCTTCTTTTGAACAAAAAAAAGAATTAAAAGATTTGAAGAACAAATTTACTATATCCCCCTTGATATTGTGGTAAGGTGTAGTAAGCTCAAATTTTGGTGTATTTATGTAATGTATTGTGTGTTATAACTCTTTCTTTCGATGTTATACAAATTCTGCAGAATATGGCTTTGGAGAATCATAAGGGCGAGTTCAAATAGCCAAAAATAAACAAGGCCTTTGATATTCAAGACTACAAGATGTTCATCCCATATTTGGACATGAAAAAGTTGGCATCCAATCCATTTGTAAGTTTTCCTTTATAAAACTTCTTAACACAATTCTTTTGTTAGGTGTCAATTAAACTAAAAGTGTTATAACTCTTTCTTTTAGATATTTGCCCTGTTTTCTACGCGGATCATTGGTGGATATGGATGACCGATGTTAAAAACAAGAAATTGATTAATACATTTGTTGTAAGGTGCTTTTGTTTTCTCTATAAATTGTTTGGTTTCTGTCTGTTGTTAGCAATATAAAAATTTGGTGTTGTTCTGTTTGAAATTAGGTGTACTACTGGATCATTTTGGTGTAATCTAGTTTTAAATGTAGTCTTTCTTATATTTTGCTTTTTTTTTATTTTTAGGGCTACGTGATTTTGAGGATGAGGGTATTTACCGAAAGACAACCTCTGAGAAAAAAGGATGATGAAATTGAACCACCATATGTTAACATTTCTAGCCAACATACCAGGTATAAATCTTTCTCTCTGAGAAATTGTGTTTTCTCTTACTGTCTTATTTTATTTTGCTAATTTATTTTTGTTTTTAGCTACGATTGTACCTTATGTGATGAAATGGCTCGAGATAATCGAATCACAAAACATCAGAAAGGGCAAATATGAATGGGACAATTGGACACAGGTAACTATGTTTAAAAATAGATAACTCTATATTACTTTACTAAACTAACGGAGTTTAATAAAAGAAATTTCTTTAAATTGTAGGCAGAAGTATATCATTTTAGAGTTGAATACGCTTCGCTGATTCTATTTGATGAAATGAATCAACTCAGAGATAGAGCCATTCAAGAAAGTGAAGCTATCAGATTGTTCAAGCCGTCTACAGCATTATTGAGTCCTTATTGTCTATTGGATTCAGAAGATATTGACCGTGAATAGTATGAATATTGTAGACTGTTAAACATTGTGTACTAAATTGTATAGTTTGTGAATATTTAATCCAAGTTTTTTATAAATTTTCTTTTCAAAAATAAACTTTTATAAAGCTGTATGTGCTGTATTCAAATGTTGTTAATTATAGGTTCAAAAAAGTCCAGGGAAACAAGATTAAATAGACTAATATGCCGAATTCCTTTTATCATACACTGAAAAATAACCGGAATACACCAGAAACGCGTGCATACATGATGAGCGGATAATTTATACGCTTTTTGGCATTATTTTTAGGTAGTTTTTAGTAGGATCTAGCTAGTTTTAGGGATGTTTTCATTAGTTTTTATGAAAAATATACATTTCTAGACTTTACTATGAGTTTGTGTATTTTTCTGTGATTTCAGGTATTTTCCGGCTGAAATTGAGGGACCTGAGCAAAAATCTGATTCAAGTTGAAAAAGGACTGCTGATGTTGTTGGATTCTGACCTCCCTGCACTCGAAATAGATTTTCTGGAGCTACAGAACTCCAAATGGCGTGCTCTGAATGGTGTTGAAAAGTAGACATTCAGAGCTTTCCAGCAATATATAATAGTCAATACTTTGTTCGAGTTTAGACGATACAAACTGGCGTTCAACTTTAGTTCAATGCTGTATTCTGGAGTAAAACGCCAGAAACACGTCACAAACCAGAGTTAAACGCCAAAAACACGTTACAACTTGGCATTTAACTCCAAGAGAAGCCTCTGCACATGTAAAGCTCAAGCTCAGCCCAAGCACACACCAAAGTGGGCCCCGGAAGTGGATTTCTGCACTAAGACTTATTTCTGTAAACCCTAGTAGCTAGTTTAGTATAAATAGAACTTTTTACTATTGTACTGGGGGTCCTTTTCCCTATTTTCAAATTCATATGTCTTTTGTGGGGGCTGACCATTCGGCCATGCCTGGACCATCACTTATGTATTTTCAACGGTGGAGTTTCTACACACCATAGATTAAGGTGTGGAGCTCTGCTGTACCTCGAGTTTTAATGCAAAGTACTACTATTTTCTATTCAATTAATGCTTATTCTTATTCTAAGATATTCATTGCACTTCAACCTGATGGATGTGATGATCCGTGACACTCATCATCATCCGTCCTTATGAACGCGTGCTTGACAACCACTTCCGTTCTACCTTAGAACGAGCGAGTATCTCTTGGATTCCTTAATCAGAGTCTTCGTGGTATAAGCTAGAATTATTGGCGGCCACTCTTGAGAATTCGGAAAGTCTAAACCTTGTCTGTGGTATTCCGAGTAGGATTCAGGGATTGAATGACTGTGACGAGCTTCAAACTCGCGATTGTTGGGCGTAGTGACAGACGCAAAAGAATCAATGGATTCTATTCCGACATGATCGAGAACAGAAAATTTATCATATGCTACTGAATCTCTGAACTGATAATTTATAACATGTCCATGATATTGGCTGAAATTTGATTGCACCACTGAACCACCATAAAAAAGATTCAATTGCAAAAAATAAATCACATATTACCAAAACTATTAACATAAATAAACTCAATTACCCCCTGTTTAAAAAATATCACTTTTACCTCGCTTAGAGCTATCGTTTTCTTTTTCTTTGAAGCATTTGCAATCTATTTTTTCATCTTTGAACCTAGTCTATTTTTGGGACGGCCTCTTGTTCTCACGCGTGGAGGGCTTTGAAGCTCATTAATATCTTCCAAGGAAGCATCTTCATGAGATAACGAATATTTCTCCTTACTTTTGGCTTTGTGTCCTTGCATCTCAACCATAGTATTATCGTAAGCGCGGTGCAGAATCACAGTCAGCTCCTCAGATTTTGATGCAATTTCACAGATATTTTGTGACCGAAATACCAAATTGTCAAATCTCTTACTTCTTGACTCCAACAGAGGCTCGTCGTGGCTGGTCTTGATATGTGTGTGCCTCCTCTTTAAGTTCTTGCTCCATCGTTCCAATATATATCTCGGTGACACTTTGTTTACTCGCTCAAAGCTTAAAGCGCTCAGAGAGTGAAGGCACAATATCCTTCTTGACTCGAATAATAAGAACTGACATTAACTTCCGCTGATACCATGTCGTATGTAACCGCAAACTTGTTGAATGTTGAGTTAGAAACCTGTTCTACAACTTTATATACCGTATAGCCTAGAGCAGAGTGTGTTGATCTTCTGATGCAATTCACCTTCCCTCTGAATTGTACTTGGACTTCCCTGAACTTCTCATGAGTATACACCTGTTGAAACTGAGCTTGTATTGAGAATTTTGTTGCACACGGTATGACAGTATGAAAATATACAGCATCCGATTCTCTCTCTCTCTCTCTCTCTCTCTCTCTCTCTCTCTCTCTCTCTCTCTCTCTCTCTCTCTCTCTCTCTCTCTCTCTCTCTCTGCTCCCTACATCCTAGGCAATTATCGTACTATTTGACAAATTGGATAAGTGAGCTGTTTCGCGTAATGAACTTGTTAAAAAAAGCATGCATGCTGTCACTCCTTTGTGTGCTTCTCATCCCGACCTAGAAAGTGGTTATCGAAATAAACTAGAATTCATAAATGGTGATCATCAAAAAGCCCTACAAAAACACCTAAATCAGAACTAACATACACCAAATAACATACACCTCTACTGCACGGGCAAAAACACATACTGAAATTAACAACTCACTTAATCCTAATAAAAGACAACATTACCTGAAAGCCACTTGTTGTTCCCAAGACCATACTTCATCAGAAAATCATTCCAATTCCTATCAAATTATTCTTTTGTAAGAGAGTTCTAAACAACATGACTCATTTCATGTTCGATTTCTTCGTGTCTCTTATAGCCATTTAATTTACTTGTGATCTTCTTCATGATGTGGCCAAATACACCACCGGTGAATTGTTGTGGGCACAAGCCTCAATAGCTCTTTGCATTGATGCGCATTGATCTGTAAGAATGCCTTTCCGAGCATTTTCTCCCATGCAACGAAGCTGACATTAAAATAACCATTTGAATTATTGAACATCCTCGTTTTTCATCAAAGCACATCCCAGAAGTGTTGATTGACCGTGATGATTTACCCCAACAAAAGAACCAAAAACCAGATTATACCTGAATACAATGAAACAGAAATAAAATCGTTAAATCCACCGAAATAATATCTCTCTACACCGAAAATGGGACAAATACACATAAACCAGAACAACATATTACCTGTTTGTATTGTAAGTGGTATTGAATGAAATAACATCTCCAAAATACTCACAGGCAGCCCTGCTTCTTGCATCCACCCAAAAAGAAATTTTAATCGACTGATCAATCTCAAGTTCAAGCCCAAAAAAAAATTTTGATTCGTCTCTTTCATTCTTAATAAGTATTTCCCAAATTCTTTTGCATCCTCTAGTTCCAAAATATTCTGCACTTCTCTTATGATGTAATTTCTCACATCTTTTTCAAAAAAACTTAACTCAGATGACTCCTAGCTGATGCGACAAATGATTGGTATGTTTTTCTTAGTCTGATTTTGACTTTCTCGTTATTCTCTATTGTACGTCGAACGAACATGCTTAATTCCCTATGCTGTTTAAGCATCTATGCTTGATTTACACAGCAGGGATGTGAATAATGCAATACAACCTTCGAAATGATCCAAATACTAATGTCCTTCAATATGTGTATATAAATTCTTGCAGGACAATTTAATCCAGCTGAGGGATTTGTCTTCTCTATTGGAGATATTTTCGATATCCATTTTTCCTCTCTACTATATGTAATCAATTGGTTCTTAATTTTATTTTCCTTCTTATTTGTGCTCCGAACTCTTATAGAAAAACCTGCAACTTTTGAATAATCTTTGTAGAATTTTGCAGCATCTTCAAGCGTGATAAAATTCATCCCAACCTTTGGAACAAGCTGCTCATCAACATCGTAGGAAAAATGCAAAATACACCAGAAATAGTCCACAATACACCATGCTAAAAGCTAGCCTACACTGAAGCTCATAATCAAAAGTAATAAAATCAGATTCAGAACTCATTATCAAACAGAAACTAAAATGATTCAATTATAGAATCATAAACTACAAACAAACTACATTATCTAGATTCAAACCACACCTCACTAATTGATTCGATTCAAAACAATAATACAATCCACCAACGTTCAATTGAAAAAGTCTAAACTTATAAATACACCGAAAAGTCCCCCACAATACACCAGAATAGTTCTGATATACACCAAAAATTCTGATATACAATGCAACAGATTCATCAGAACTCCTACATTATATTCAATTCAAACCATCAACAATGAACATCAATTTTCACAAGAAATTTTCACAATATTAATCACCTACATAATCATAAACTACTAACGAAAATATTAACTAGAATTGAACCACACCTCAGCCACTTCGTTGGATTCAAAGCAATGATCCACTTCACTCTGGTTTAATTGATAATCTGAACTTGAATCATTCATTATCTTCAAAACTAATTTCAGAACTTGATTTCAAAAATGAACGTAGAGAACGAAGAAAATTGAGAAAAACGAAGAAAGAGAACGCAAAGAGAACGCACGAAAACAGAGAAAGAGAGTGTAGGGAGAACGCACGAAAATAAAGGAAAAAAAACGCAGAGAACACAGAAAACGCTGACGAAATTCGAAAAAGGAAACAAAATCTTTTTGAAAAAGGTAATTATATATTTGCGCATTGATTAAAAATTTGGTCATATTAATGGCGTGTGAGGAATAATGACTTGTACGTAAAAAATATTTATTTTTAAACATTACTTATTAGTAAAATAAATATGGATTTAATTTAAAGTGAGTTAGCAATGTATTCATATTAGTATATACATTTACAACATCTTTCATAAACTTAATGCTTGTATGGCTGTTATTAAGTTAATAGAAAAAAAATTTTAATGAACAAAGATTTTTTTATTTTTTAGCGTATTTAATAAATTTTTAGTAGTAAAAAAAATATTAGAAAAATCAATAAAACATATTTTTTTTATATAATTTACATTTTTTAAAAGATATTTAAAAGAAATATTTTTAACATCATAAATAAATAATTAATTATTTTTATATTATTATATTTAAATATAATTAATAAATAAAAAAAATTATATAAAATATGTAAACATAAAATTATTTTTATTTTTTATAAATTTTTTATTTAAAAAAATAACTCAAAAAATATTTCTTTTAAAAAAAAGTTCACTCAACAGGCCCTTTATATGAATGCAATAATAAGAGGATGTACAAATATATGATGAGTATATATGTGTTTTTTAAATTACTTTGGATTGGTCGAGTGGTTAGTTTATTCGTCTACTTAAGCAAGTGTCGGGAGTTCGAATTCTATTTTGTGCATGCAGCAATCTATTAACCAACGATAGATCTTTAAATAAAGTTTTGATCCCCGACGAATTAATTCTTTAACTTATCGAATTAGGAGATACCGTGGATAAAAAATATATATATGTATATGTGTGTCTTTCATCTTCGTTTGTGGAGTTTGTTTCCATCTAATGATCGGTTATAGAGAGAGCATGGCACATGTTTCCCTTATACTGCGTGAGATACAAGAATAAAAATATTGAAAATATAGATATAATGAGACATAAATTTTTTATTTTGTTTGATAATTATATACTAGATAAAATAATAAATTATAAATATTAATATTATTTCTGTAGAAAAAAAAACACTATTAAAAAAGAGGGAATAATGAATAAAGTGGAAATTAAAGAAAAAAAATAAAATTAAAAAAATTTGTGTATTATAAATTATGTTACTAAAAAAAATAAAAAATACGTATTTTATATACTTTTGTATACTATTGTATTCATAAAAAAATTATATCTAATAAATTAAATAACAGACACATATCATCCCATCCATCAAGTGATGAACATATCCAACAAAACAAACTGCATTACATTCATGCTGATCAATTTAATGATAACTGAGGACGGTTCATCTGTGAATTTGTGGTCAGTTATTATATGATTAATGAATGAAAGGCATAGCAAAATGCCAAAATCATTGACCGTCTGATACTTTGTTGATATATTAAATTTAAGTTTAATTATTGAATATTTATTATGTATCATTTTTTAACATTTTTATATTTATAAGCATTTAATGTTTAATTATCTAAAAAGAAAAGATAAAAGTATTTTTTTAATCACTAATATTTTGACTAAGTTCAAATTTTATTTTAACGTTAATATATTTTATCTTAAACGTCTTATTTATTTTATTTTATACTTTTGTTCAAAATTATTTTTTTTAAATTATCTTTTTTTCATTATAAATAAAATAAAATATTTACAAAAAATTAGATATTTTATTAGAATAAAATTAGAATTTAACTCATATATTAAAAATAAAATACTTATTTATTCTAATATAAATTAAGTTTATAATACATTTAATAAGATTTTTTTTCGAAATATTGACAAGTGACCTATGAATTTACGAAAATTTCCCCCTGCTTCACAATACAATGTGATATTTAGTAGTTTCTTTTATTTTACCTTTCTCACAATATTAAAATAAACAAAATTCTTTTAGAATATTAAATAAATTAGTCTTTTGATAAAGTAAAATAATAAATTAATCTTTAATATTCTTACAAAATTGATAAATTAACTTTTCTCTTTAATGACATGAATTAGACTATTTTTAATCCTTGGTATTACAAAGTACAAATTTACTCACACCACACTCATACACACAATATTAAAGGTTTTATAATTTTATTCACTTTTTGGCATCAACCAAGTTTTGAACCCAAATGTACTCATTGCAAAGCATGGAAAATAACCACTAGACCAAGGCAGTGTATGAGTTTACTTTTCTCTTCTACAATTGACGGTAGAATCCTTGCCTTTTCTATCAGTGATTGAGCTAATAATTGGGACAATAGGAAATCCACAATTGACGTTTTTTTTTTTCCTCAAATCTAATTTCATGGTCCAACAAGAAGCCGCATACAGTAAGCAAATCCTCCATAAAAGCAAAACATGGTTGCTTAGCAAATACCAACTCAGAAATCATGTGGATCCAGAGGTTGCTTTGTGAATTGCACCTCAAATCTTTGGTTGTCCCTACCATATTTTATGATAATCTAAGTGTTGTTCTACTGTCTGAAAATCCACTACTATATTGCATAGCAGATGCAAACATTTCGAAATTGACTTTCATTTTGTGGGAGTCAGGTGAATCATAAGCAACTATACATCATACACATTCCATCCTCTTCTCAAATTGCAAATGTGCTTATGAAACCTCTTATATAAGTAACTTTTGAACGTTTTTGAGGCAAGATTCAATTAGTGCCGTTATGTTAGTTATGTTAGTTATTTGAGTAAGAAAGTATCCTCTCTATCAGCTTATATATATATAAGCATGTTCTCTCTGTAAACAATACAACAACAACACATTTTCTCTATTAATCATCAATTGGAAAATTCTTTCTCAGTTACGTTTACAGTTATAACAACTTCAGGCCAATTTTATATTCCAGTAACTTAGCCACAACATAGTATGAGTAGTTGAGTACATACAAAGAAGTGGAACAACAACAACAACAACAAAGCCTTGTCCCACTAAGTGGGGTCGGCTACATGAATCAAATGACGCCATTGTGCTCTGTCATGTATCATATCTACAGAGAGATCGTTTACATGTAGATCTCGTTTGACCACCTCATGGATAGTCTTCTTAGGTCTTCCTCTGCCTTTCGCCCTTTGTCCATCTTCCATCTCATCTACCCTCCTGACTGGATGTTTTATCGGTCTTCTTCTCACATGTCCAAACCACCTGAGACGCGATTCAACCATCTTTTCCACAATTGGTGCTACTCCAACTCTCTCCCTTATATCTTCATTCCTTATTTTATCCAATCGCGTATGACCACTCATCCATCTCAACATCTTCATCTCTACCACGCTCAACTTATGTTTGTGCTCCCCTTTAGCCGCCCAACACTCCGTACCATACAGCATAGCCGGTCTTATAGCGGTGCGATAGAATTTACCTTTAAGTTTTAAAGGCACTTTTTTGTCATAAAAACCAGATGCACTCCGCCATTTGACCAACCTGCTTGGATCCTATGATTTACATCATGTTCAATCTCTCCATTATCCTGTATGATGCACCCAAGATACTTAAAACTTTTAACCTTTTCTAGGATGTTTTCTCCAATCTTCACCTCTATATTGGGGTTTTCCCTTCCCGAACTGAGCTTACATTCCATATATTCCGTCTTGCTACGGCTTATGCGCAGACCATACACTTCTAAAGCTTCTCTCCATAACTCCAACTTCTTATTTAGGTCTTCCCTTGACTCTCCCATAAGGACGATATCATCGGCAAAAAGCATGCACCATGGCACAGGCTCTTGGATGTGCTCTGTGAGTACTTCCAGGACTAATGTGAAAAGGTATGGGCTTAAGGATGATCCCTGGTGTAATCCCTTCCGTCACACCACCTTGAGTCTTCACACTAGTTGTGGCCCCATCATACATGTCTTTAATTGCCCGAATATATGCGATCCTTACTCTCCTCTTTTCTAAAATCTTCCATAAGACCTCCCTTGGTATCCTATCATACGCTTTTTTCAAATCAATAAACACCATATGTAGGTCCCTTTTACTATTATGATACCTTTCCATCATCCTTCTTAATAGGTATATCGCTTCAGTGGTAGATCTTCCTGGCATAAATCCAAATTGATTCTCTGTTACTTGTGTCTCTTTTCTCAACCTCCGTTCTATCACCCTTTCCCATAACTTCATAGTATGACTCATAAGCTTAATCCCTCTATAGTTTCCGCAACTTTGTATATCCCCTTTATTCTTGTAGATAGGTACCAATGTGCTCTTTCTCCACTCATTAGGCATCTTCTTTGACCTTAAAATCTCATTAAAAAGCTTGGTTAACCAGTTGATGCCTTTTTCTCCAAGACCTTTCCAAACCTCAATCGGGATATTATCAGGTCTACTGTCCTGCCATTTAATCTGCTTTAAAGCCTTTTACCTCGAAGTCTCGAATCCTTCGATAGTAGTCAAGTTTTGATCTTCCCTTGTGCATAATCGACCAAGGCTCGGAAGAGTCTTCTGTCCCTCATTAAATAACTCGTAGAAGAACTCTTCCACCTTCATTAATCTCTCCTCTTGAGCCAACACCTCTCCATCCTTATCCTTTATGCACTTAACCTAATCCAAATCTCTCGTTCTTCTTTCCCGACTCTTTGTGATTCTATATATACCTTTTTCTCCTTCTTTTGTGCCCAAAGACTGGTAGAGACCCTCATATGCTCTTGTTTTTGCTTTACTTACAGCCACTTTGTCTCTTTCTTAGCGCCATATTTTTTCCAATTATCAGCATTGCGGCATAAAGACACTCTTTAAAGCATTTCCCTTTTTATCTTTATCTTTTCTTGTATACTCGCATTCCACCACCAGGACTCCTTGTCTCTTGGTCCTATTCCTTTAGATTCACCAAAACTTTCTTTTGCTGTTCTTCTAATAACTTCTGCCATCTCCCTCCACATCTCTTCCGTGCCTCCGTTCCCCTCCCACTTTGCCTCTTCTCCTACCGGTCTTAGGAAGTTTCTTTGTTCCTCACCTTTCATCCGCCACCACCTCGTCCTTGGGTTCTTCGTATAATGTCTTTTCCTCAACTTTTGCTCAACGCGAAAATCCATGACGAGCACCTTATGCTGTGTTGTCAAACTCTCTCCCGGAATAATTTTACAGTTAATGCAAAATTTCCGGTCGACTCTCCTCAACAAGAAGAAGTCGATTTGAGAGCTTGTCATGCCACTCTTATAGGTTATAAGATGTTCTCTCTTTTTAAAACATGTTTGCAATGAGAAGATCAAAGGTTGAAGAAAAGTCCAAAATAGTTTTACCCTCGGCAATGATCACCCCAAAACCATGGCCTCCGTGAATACTCTCATATCCAGTCACTTCTCTCCCAACATGGCCATTTAAATCTCCTCCTAAGAAAATCTTATCTCCCAAGGTATGCCTTGAACCAAACTCTCTAGATCCTCCAAAACCTTATCTGTGTGTTCGTCCGAACCCACTGCGGTGCATAGGCGCTAATTACATGGAAAGCACCTCCCTCCACCACAAGTTTGATAGAGATGATCCGATCTCCCACCCTCTTGACATCCACTACGTCCTCTTCCACTGCTTATCCACAATTATTCCAACCCCATTCCTATTCTTCACCTTCCTGTATACCAAAGTTTGAAACCAGAAGTATCCAACTCCCTAGCCTTTGCACCAACCCATTTCGTTTCTTGTAGGCACATAATGTTAATCTTCTTGTCATGGTGTCCACCACCTCCATGGACTTTCCTGTTAGAGTGCCTATGTTCCATGTCCCAAATTCAACCTTCTGTCGCTTCGATCTTTACCTTTTTTTGTGAACTAGCTTATTTACCCTCGTCCGTTCACGAAAACGCGAGAACCCTTGCTCATTTAACACTACATCCGGGCACCGATGCAGCGGCTCTTGCTTTGACACCGTACTCGAGCCATACGACGCGTTGCTTCTAGGCAACGACCTAACTTTAACGCAATAATGTCTTTTAATTCATGTTATGGGGGTTCGGCTATATTTTTATGTTGGTTGCCGAAAACCTAACACAACCCTCCTCCTTTATCCGGGCAAAGAAGTGGAACAATTATATCTTATTTATATGGAAACATAAATAATTACATCGGCAATTCATGTTTTCCAAACAATTCTATGCAATTTCCTTGGGTAAAAAGGAAGGTAACCAAAGTAGTTATTATGAGTTGGGACAATTTTATGCCATCGCAACGGAACATAAACCATTCCTTATACCAAAATATGTTTGGCATAGGGGGATGAAATACAGTGTAAAATTTCAAGGATCAACTCGGTGCAACACACTAACGGAGATTGAACAAAAGAAAGGGCAATTAGAGAAGACAAGCTTATAACACAGGAGAAGTTTATAAAGAACCGCGTTTCCCACAATCTTCAGCTCTGGTAACACCATCCATGAAAACATCAATGGTCCAATCCTTCAAGTCCTCCTGCGCACACCATGTGAGAAAAAATCAGCCATAAACACCGCTGACCAAAGAAACAAACAATCCAATGCAGAGTCATAACATTGAATTAAAATTCAAAACAGTGACTAAATGCTTCCGATGAAAACAGGCAAAATTCCTTTAACACATAATCTAACCTAAGCTAGGGCAATAAGTGCTAAATCCCAAATGGGCAGCCTTGCTTTATCATGGGAACTATATTTGACATAGCAATCTCTCATTGCACTTGCTTGTTCTTAGAATAGGTTCCCTTGTATCATTTGCAAGCGTATACTTTACAGGTTGAATACATAAGATATAATGATTTTGGCACACCAGTAAACATGCGTAGGAGATCCATTGGGAGGCTTAGAATTGATTTTGTCAATTTTGATGCTATTTGATTTGCAAGTCTCAAAATCAACTTTTGCATGCATTGCCTCTAGAATTGATTTGGGGATTTTTTTATTTTATTTTATTTTACCTCAATCACTTTAAAAATCAATTCTACAAAAGCATACACAAGTTTCTCAAGGCCATTACTTCTTTGCAGAATGCACTATCCTTGCATCAAATTAAACTCATATGCACTTGAAAGATAACAGAATTAGAAGTAAAAAGTTTATATAAAAATGTAAGTTGCATACAAGACGCAAGGGTTCTCCGGTTCTGATTCTGGCATTAGGGCGGGCAAGCTTGGACTCAAACGGGGTCCTAGGCCGGAGTTCTCGAACCTTGTCCCACTCCTCGCGGCTCAGCATTCTCACACTTCCCTGACCAGCTGGAGCATGCTTGATCTTCCTCTCCAGCAACTCCTGGGCCCTGATTCATCATACTACCAAGCCAAATTCACTCAGTAATTAGGGTTTCCGGTTCTGATTCTGGCATTAGGGCGGGCAAGCTTGGACTCAAACGGGGTCCTAGGCCGGAGTTCTCGAACCTTGTCCCACTCCTCGCGGCTCAGCATTCTCACACTTCCCTGACCAGCTGGAGCATGCTTGATCTTCCTCTCCAGCAACTCCTGGGCCCTTGATTCATCATACTACCAAGCCAAATTCACTCAGTAATTTTATCAAACAGGTAATCTGCAAAACCAAATTCAGGCATGATTAGTGCAACGGGATCATATATATGGTTACCATCATGAGGAGCTTGGCAAGGACTACGATGCCGACGGCGGCGACAACCATGGGCATGGTGGCGGTGTCGAGGTACGACAAGTTTTCGGGGACTTCGACGATGAACTGTTCCTTGCACTTGGGCTTCCTCGTCTTCCTCTTCTTCTCCAATTCCAATGCCTTCCTCTTCAGTGTTTCTGTTGGGCCATCGCGCCGAAGCGTGTGCATCAATCTGTGCCTAATCACGTTCATTCTTCATCTACTCAATCACAACAACGTACACCCAATTTCTTCCTCTTGCTCGTTTCTTTACATCTCCAAGTAAAAAGACAAGATCGCCCTTGGTTCTCTCAGTTAAATTACACTTTGCACCTTACAAACTTGCCTGTTTTTACTTGGATTGAGTTTATCATGTTATGGGTATTTGAATAAATAGCCATTTTGAACTTTGAAATATTACCATTTTGAGTTTTGACAAATGAATTTCGAAAGATGCAAAAGATAAAATCATTCGGTAAAAATATGTTCTGTTTGATAAACTGAACAAAATATTTAATCAATTAATTTATATATTTTTATATACGTTTAATTTATTTTGTCATAAAATATATCGTTAGAAAAAATTGAAACAACATCATCAAACCCATTTGGGTTATTAACCCAAATACAACATATTTATCATTATCAATTTATTATTTATTTTTCTAAACTTAACACAAACAATACATAAAAAATTCATTTTTTTAATTTTTTTTATTTTCTTTCCTTCTATTTTTCATCGTTTATCCAATCAAAGTGTGAGACTGTGAAGGTGAGGTGACAAAATCGCGCTTCTTTGATTTTTCTTTTCAAGTTTTTCAGATGTGCTTGTGTTTTTTCTTTTTTGGTATGAATGCTACTAGAGATTAGACTTTATGAAGAGCACCAATAAGATTGAAACAATTTTTTTTAGTATGGATGAATAATTAAATATGTTTTTGTTTTATTTTTTAAATTTAAAATTATAACATTAAAGTTAGTTGAATTTTAAAATTTGATTAATTTAAAAGAATAGATTTTGTCCAACATTAAAAAGAGATATTCAGATTTTTTAAATTAAATAAAAAATATTTTCTGTTTTTACTAAATTATAAGGGTGATTTAAAAAAAAATATTGATATGATATATATTTTTTTTTTAAATAAATGCTGACATAGATATCTATGTGCCATTTTGTTATTTATTCACATTTTTATAGATATCTATGTGCCATTTTGTTATTTATTCACATTTTTATCGTATCGATACGTATAAATTTATCATCGTACCAAAACAAACACCTATAAAAATTCTTAAATACATAACTCATGTCAAATACAAGCATCATTTATCTCTTATTAAAATAATAATATTTTTATTATTTTTGTCATATTTTTAAATCTTTCATAAATGTATTTGTTGTTCGTATATTTCATAACTGCTTTTGTCAATTACATCAACTTTCAAAAAATATTTAAATAGAATACCTAAGAAAAAATTGTCCAGACGAATTTAGGGTAATAATTGATTGAAGGAAAAAAGAAACTATGGTGATTGCAAATATCAACTTGACGCATCGTGTTTCACTTCATGAAGGAAACCCATTATAGGCTTTGACTCTCTCAAATTCGAAAGAGGGCCATGCCCAAATAAAAATAAACTTTCCAAGAAATTACAATTGACAAAAGGAAATAATATCGTGAAAAAAATAGAACCTTTAAAACTAGTACTAGTATACATGAATATGTTTATTCTCAATTTTTTTCCCTCCAAAAAATATTTTGCTATACTCCAGCTAGCAAAATTGAGAGAATTGGAGTTTTATTTTCTTGAGTGTTTCCACTGCATTTTCTACTCTACTCAACTGCTGGAGCTTAGGCTGATTCTAAACTTTTGACGAATTTTTTAGTCTGTCAAAGAAAGAAAGAAACAATTGAATAACAGAACAAAGAAATTAATGATGCATGGAGTTTGTGAAAATGTTTGTATGAACAGTTAATCAACATTCACTAATGTCATTATGTTTCTGTATCTTCATAATTTCAATTTTGGATACGGAAACATACTATATGCAATCATTCATCATTGCATTTAGAATTCTTAATAATAAAACTTTCTCACCAAATTAAATTTTGTTTCTAAATAAACCATAACACATAATGAAAGTAAAACGTCTGAGGAACTTTAAGCGACTGTATGAAATCAATTTTGCCAAAGATCGGTTAAAATGTGGGATGGATAAAGGTTAAAAGCCTATGACAAAAGTATTCAAGTTATACCTGTTCTAGAGTTAGAAACATTATCACATTCCAAGATCCTAGCCGTCCGAAATTCGGTATGAACCCTTTGTAAAAGGCTGCAGGTCCCTGCAAACATTACATTCCATAACCATATGCACACAAAGTAAAAGCTTATAAACAGAAAACTGGTTTGAGCAAAGAAACCATACATCATTCTTTAACGTTTTGATGAAGCAATCAAGGGTGCTTTTGTAACTAGAATCTCCCATCATTCTTGACTTAACCTGCATATACAACAGAAGAAGATAGAACAACTGAATTAGCAATGGTAAGATTGCATAATTAAGAAACTCACTATCACTAGGCAACCAAATTTTAGACGAAACAACAAAGTATTTCCCATGCACACACCCACTGCCGACTCTGATGGAGCTTAAAAAGGTCAAGTCAACAAGAAATTTCTAAGAAGTGTTAGATGAATTTACTAAAATCTACTATTTTCTAATTTCCCCTGAATTTTTATTTTATTTTTAACTTATATCAAAGTTTAGAAACAATTCTTAGTTCAATATAGAAATGCCAAGACAGTAAAATTATCCAAAATAATTGCCAACACATTACCACGTCGACAGGGGAGCCAATACAGACTGCGAAAAACCCAGCCCCTAGACCAGCAAGAAGATGAGTCACAACATTATCGGTGAATCCCGGAATTTTCAAAATAGTCTGCAGTAAATTTAATTAAAAAAAAAAAGTAATTAGTCAATAGAAAATATAGAGGAAGCATATAAAGTTACTCCGAAATGCAAGTGCATAGAATCTTTAATATTACCTGTTTCACTTGATCATAGCTGGCTAGTTCAGCAGCGTTGATGATAGCATTTCTTGCTATATTGGGGCCAATCCCAGTCCAAAGAGCTCCAACTCCTTCCTGAGTGTGTTGGATGAAAGTTCAAACAAAACTGGTTATGAACTAAAAGTTGGACCATATCTTTATCTTTCACAAATCATATACTTAATGAGCATACCTGTCTCACAATTGTAGAATAAGCATTCAGTGAGCCAGTGTAGCGCCTCGGCACACCAGCAGGCAATTTTCCTTCTGCTTGTAGTCTAACTTTCACAAGATCAGTTGGATTTGCAACTGCAATTGCCACAGCACCTGTTGATAACACAAAGTAAAAAATATTTGCATTACGTATCCAAACAGAATAACATTTATTCTTCATAGTAAAAAGACAAGAATCCAGAGATTAGAAAACAAAAATACTTTAATACTCTCTCCAGTTACATTGATTTATTAATGTACTAAAAGAGTCAAAACAACAATTATCGTACACTGGTGTTAGTAACTTTTAGAACAAAAAACATCCCTAGTTTCATACAATGTCGGGCTTTACCAGTTGTAAATGCAGCAAGGATTTTCTGCAACAAAGGAACATCTCCAACATGATCACGCCCAACATAGAAATTCTTAACCTGTTAAAAGTTATTTGGAAAATCAGTTTACATAAGCAAACAATAGAGATGAACTGAAATGAACAAAAAGTTGTCTCTTTTTATACAAGGTTGTTTAAAACTCACAGGCTCATATAACCCAATTCTTAAACCTCCGTACAAACACTGACGATGAAGCCCTGGCACGATCCCCTTCCAAAGTGCCGAAAGACCTTCTTCCCTGGCAATGGTTGCAACCGTTCCCATCATACCCTTGTATTTAGGTAAGGTCACTGCATCACCCGCTACAGCTTGTTTCTGAAGCTGAAGCCTAACTTTGGCAGTGTCCAAGGGAATAGTGCACACCTATTTGGAATAAAACAATTTGATGATAAATTGATTTCCAAATAGTGGTATGCCAATTGACAAGTAGAAAGATCGTGCAAAACAGTATCATGAGAAGAAGAAACCAATCCAATCAATACATAACAAGTTGAATCAATCTCCAAATACAGCAACTCAGGAACAAAATCCAAACCAAATTATAAATAAATCTCCATATTAGGTGCAAGATATTTAATTCGTTAAATAAATCTTCAGTGCCCCCAAAGTATATGACACATATCCAGAATTCTCCTACCCAACCAGAAAACTATAATTTTCAAGTCATTCAATTAGTCCTGCCAATGACCCATATGGTTACAATAATGCATAATTCATCAACCATAAAATAACTCTTGACCATGATGTAAACCATAGGATTCACGTGAGTTGGTCAAAGTGGACAAGAGCTTCAAGTTACATATGCCCCAAAAAATTAACTTTAGTTAAGGGTAAATTTTTTCGAATTGCCATTAGACAGCTGCGTTCCATGAACCAGACGCCAGACATAGATGCTTCGATGGATGAGTGGTGATCAACTTGTTAATGGCTGTGCATTAATTGATCCAACAAATTTGGAATATCTTAATTTTTTTTTTCTTTCCAGAAAATTCAACTGTGAGACCAAGCATAAGGGTCTCAAAGTCAAATGATCAATGATGGGCAAGTAACTTAGACCGAGAAAATATATAAATAATCTCATCCTATTTTCTTCTATGTCATGGGTAATATTTATCAAGAAAAAAAGCATAAGCACCTTTACGATTTTATTTTCAAAAACGAAAAACAATTTAACAACAAATTTCAGGGAATTGAACAATGCATGCAAGATCCATTACTACTCAAAAGCAACGCATAACAGATAATGGGTCTAAATCCAAGGGCAGGGTCTTTCGCATGATCAACAAAATAAAAGACAATCCAGCAAAGAGAATCACAAGATAAAGGAAACCCAGATGATGAATTTGAGGAAAAGAGGGATACCTCAGCGAAACACGCTGAGAAAGCACTGCTGGCGAAAGTGCCAGCAAAGGAGATATCGGATTTGGAGTTGCCACCAGCCACCATGGTTTCAAGGAGAGGATAAGAAACAAAGAAAAATGCTAAGAAAAAGGGGGTGAATTCACTGAATTGAGACTTATATATAAAGCGAAGAAGAGAATCTATAAGAGGAAAGAGAAGGAAGAGGATGGGTTTTGATGCAAAATGCGAGTGCGATAGTGATGCAGCCTTGGCAAATGAGCCGAAGGTGATTACTGATTTGGCTCCCTTTTTAAAATTGCTAAGATATTACTGTCTCTGATTTTCGGAAACCCAAAATTCAATGTGGTTTTCTCTCTCGGAACATCGTTGCACAAATAGATTCTCAGATTTGATGTGGTAGGTTTCCTGTTTGTAAGAATTAAGGAATAGGAAAGGATTCCGTGAGATTATTTATCTAAGGCAATTATTTGGGATTTTTTTAAAATAAATAAAATAAATATTTTATTTACTAAAATATAAATTTTGTAACATTTTTAATAATATGTAGAGTATCTTTTATCTCGTTTACATTACACGAAACATTAGACGTATTTATTTCGTTTGCAATGTAAACGAGATACATGAAGAATGATAATGTTTACACGAGATACATTACAATAAATTTAATTTTCAGCAGCTATAAAAATATGTACAATCTTTTGTATTCTTCACAAATATCTCACTTCTTCTTCTCTTCTGTTTGTCTTCCGAAAAATAAGTCAAAATGTCTAGTGGTGGTGGATATGTGGTTGTAAGTGTGTATCCCAATTGTTATATGAGAAATAGTGACACCAGGGTTATATTTGAGTGTGATAATCCTATTCTGTTGCACATCCGGCGAATTCGTTATTTGTCTGAGTTGAAGACTCTGATATTGAGTAGCGTTGGTGGTAGCGGGAGAAAAGAGATAGGAAGGGTGGAGTATAGGTTGCTAGCACCGATAGGAAATGGAGTTATCCGGTTTCGTCCGTTTTGTCTCCATGGAGACGAGCATGTGCGGCTTATGTTTGACATTCATGGGAGAATCATGGTGGAACAAGTTATGGAACTTTCTGCGGAAGTCGGCGATGTTGGTGGTGATGGATCTGGCCACTCGGATTTTGTTCAAGACGACCCATCTCTCGCACCACCACCAATACACGTTGCGTGTCCTGTGGAAGACATGAACGTGGATGATGAGGAATCCGATGAGGAGTATGTTGCAGATAGTAATGATAGTGGTTCTTCTGAAGATGATGATAAGGAGGAGTTTGTACCCGAGACGCCGGTGGAGGCATCAGTTCGGTATCTTCTTCCTATCCCACTCTCGATTCCGGCCTTTCAACTGTACCCAGTCACTATCAGACGTTGGATATGGACGCGATGCATGAGAAAATACCATTTTCCAACACGGGTGAAGACGATTACAACTTAGACAATGGTGTAGAGTTTTGGGTTGGCCACATATTCAAGAGTAGAGATGCAGTGATGTAGGGTGTGAAAAATTATAGCATTCGCGGAAGTGCTAAGTACCGAGTAGTGGAGTCGGACTGATTAAAGTACCATATTCATTGCAGACAATATGCAGCTAGATGCCTGTGGAGTCTTGATGTTGCCCTCCGTCAGAATCTTAGATATTGGTGAGGCCTCGTTTAACTGTGGTGTAATTAGTATCATTTATCACTATTATATTTTGTGTTTAAATGCTAACCATGTATGTGTTATTTCGTTAGGGAGGTGCGTAGGATTGAAAGAGTGCACATGTATTTAGCACCAACGATATTTCAGAACCATCGACAATTGGACAGCAGCCTCATCTGTCGTGTCATTCTGCCATTGATATAGTCCAACCCATCTGTCAGCATTCTTGTCTTACAAGGTGCAGTTAGGCAAAGCTATCACTTCAAATCCTCGTATAGAAAGGTCTAAATGGTAAAGCAAAAGGCAATTGCGCATATATACGGCGATTGGGAGGAGTCATACAATAAGGTGCCTAGGTTGTTATAAGCACTGCAAAGTTGTTGTCCCGAAACAATATGTGAGTTCAAGGCCGTACCGTACTATGATGGACACCTTATGGTGTGCGACTATAGCATGTTTGATAAGGTATTTTGGGCCCTCCTTGCCTATGTGGAGGCACTCAAGCACTGCAAGCCATTCGTCTCTGTCAATGGCACGCACCTATTTGGCAAATATGGTTATGTTTTGCTTATTGTAGTGGCACAAAACAGTAACAGAAGCATTCTTACTGTTGCTTTTGCAATTGTTGAGTCTGAGAGCACTGAGTCTTGGCCTTTCTTCCTTACCAATTTGAGATGACATGTGACCCCCACAAGACGTCCTGTTGATTATTTTCGACAAATTCTAGGCAATCAAGGCTGCACTGAGAGCCGACGATAGGGGCTGGTAGCCTCCTAGAGCGTTTCATGCTTATTGCATCAGGCACATGGCCGTAAACTTTATGTCTCCTTTCAAGTCTGCTGAGGGCAAGCAATATCTAATAAATGCTTCTTATCGTCCAAGCAAAGCTTGGTACGAGTGGTATATGGACGCCTTGAGATGTTTGTCACGAGAGATGGAGGATTGGCTAGTAGGTTCAATAAAGAGATCTTGCCACACTGCGACGGCGGTCGCCGGTTTAGGCATATGACAACGAATCTGTTCAAGTGCAATTAATGCAGTACTTAAGGGTACCTGTTATTTGCCCATTTTCGGCCATCGTGCGATGCACTTATGAGAGACTGCAATAGTTGTTCGTCAAGAAGGGTAGGGAAGCATAAGCACAAATGGCAGCAGGGAATCAATTTTTCCAATGGCTGATAGCTACTATTGAGAAAAAAATAAAGATGACAGATATAGATCAGAAAATAGAGATATCAGATACAGATCGGAGAATAGAGATAACAGATATAAATCGGCAAATAGAGATAACAGATATAGATCGGCAAATAGAGATAACTGGTATAAATAAAAAAATAGAGATGACAGATATAGATCAGAAAATAGAGATATCAAATATAGATCGAAGAATAGAGATTATCGATCTAAATCGAAAAATAGAGATGACAGATATAGATCAGAAATACAGATATAAATTGGCAAATATATATACCAGATATAGATTAGAAAATAGAGATAACATATATAAATTTGAAAATAGAGATAACAGATATGGATTGGCAAATAGAGATGATAGATATAGATCGGAAAATAGATATAACAATTATAGATCGACAAATAGAGATAACAGATATGAATTGGCAAATAGAGATAACAGATATAGATCAGCAAATAGAGATAACTGATATAAATCAGAAAATATAGATGACAAATATAGATTAGAAAATAGAGATATCAGATATAGATTGGAGAATAGAGATAACAGATATAAATCGAAAAATAGATATGACAGATATAGATCAGAAATACAGATATAGATCAGCAAATAGATATACCAGATATAGATTGGAAAACAGAGATAACAGATATAAATCAGAAAATAGAGATAACAGATATGGATCGGCAAATAAAGATGATAGATATAGACCGGAAAATAGATATAACAGATATATATCGGCAAATAGAGATAACATGTGAATTGGCAAATAGAGATAATAGATATAGATCGACAAATAGAGATGATAGATATGGATCGAAAAATAGATATAACAAATATAGATCGGCAAATGGAGATAACAGATATGAATTGGCAAATCGATATAACAGATATATAAATCGAAAAATAGAGATGGCAGATATAGATAAAAAAAATAGATAACAAATATAGATCGGCAAATAGATATAACAGAAATAAATTGAAAAAATAGAGATATCAGATATAAATTGGCAAATAGAGATAACTGATATAAATCGATAAATAGAGATATCAGATATAGATTGGAGAATAGAGATAACAGACATAAATCAGAAAATAGAGATGACAGACATAGATCAGAAAATAGAGATATCAGATATAGATTGGCGAATAGATATACTAGATATGAATTGAAAAATAGAGATGGAAGATATAGACCGAAAAAATGGAGATAACAGCTATAAGTTGAAAAATAGAGATGACAGATATAGATCGTCATATAGATATACCAGATATGAGTTGAAAAATAGAGATGACAGATATAGATCGCCATATAGATATACCAGATATGAGTTGAAAAAAAGAGATGACGGATATAGATCAGAAAAACAGATATAGATTGGCAAATAGATATACCAGATATGAATTGAAAAATAGAGATGACAGATATAGATCAGAAAAATAGATATAGATCCGCAAATAGATATACCAGATATGAATCAAAAAATTGAGATGACAGATATAGATCGAAAAAATAGAGATAACAGATATAAGTTGAAAAATAGAGATGACAGATATATATCAAAAAAATAGATATAGATCGGCAAATAGATATACCAGATATGAATTGAAAAATAGAAGTAACATATATAGATCGAAAAAACAGATATAGATCGACAAATAGATATAATAGATATAGGTCAGAAAATAGATATAGATCGGCCTTTTTTTTGGCCTTAATGATTTACTATATGACCTTTGTTTACAACGGTGCAGGTAAGTTTGAAGTCGTTGGAAGGAAATGGGGCCTATAGAAAGAAGGGTGTTTATTTCGAGGCCCCACGGTGGGTGCCAATTGTTCTTGTGTGAATAACCTGGATGTGACCTCGGCTAAGGGAGTCAATGCCGAGCTATAAGTTGGGATGATCCGAGCTCTTCGTCCAGAGAGATATCACGTCACAGAGAGTATGAACAGAGGGGGAGTGTACCTGCAAAAGACATTCCGATACTTAAGTTAGTACTGAGAATTCAGTGTATCGTTTGAAGATAAAATATCATACCTTTATAGGCGAGATAAAATAGGTCAGATACGTTTCTATTGATCATCTGAATTGAAGTGCAGTTAATAGGTTTTAATAAGTGATCATGTCTGGTCAGACTTTTTATTCCAGGATGTACTTTGTTGAGTCTGATTATAACGTATAACGCCGAGTTATAACGTAAAATGTCGAATTATGGTACATAATGCTAAGTTATTGTGTATAATGCCGAATTATGACATCGAATTTATAACGGTCGTATCAATAATAATAATAATAATAATAATAATAATAATAATAATAATAATAATAATAATAATTTACCTATAGTATGTTACAGTTACACCTACATTAAATTTAATGAAAAATTTTATGTATCTAACACATTAGTTCCTAAATTATCTAAAAAGGTGAGAGAGGCCATTATGGACCTTACTTTTAATTTTTATATCAAATAATTAACAAGTTAAACACCATAAAAACATTAAATTTAATATTATTGTGAAAATATGATGAAGTCAAATAAATAGAAGTAGAAATTTATATATGAGAAGAAGTGAATTGTATATTAATAATATCATCACAATATAATACTTGATAATTTATGAGAATATATTTTGTATTACACAAAAATTAGGCAAAAAAACTAGACACAAAAACTAACAAAATTATGTAGCTAATAACTAACTCTCTTATGCTTATTGTAGTCCTAAAGCTATCATCTGTAGCAATTATTTGTAGATAAAAATTGAATCCTAACAATTAAACTATTGATTACCTAACCCACTTACTTGCTATTAGTACAAACATATATTATGTAACTTTAGTACATTAAATGGTAGGCTTTTCACACTATAATTTCATAACAAATAAGAGATTATATTTACAAATTTTTTAGTAATTATAAATAAATAAATAATTTTCAATATATTTATTAAAGGGATTAAAGCGAATAATCTGTCTTGTCCGTCTCATCTTATCTCATTTTACTCCACCTACCAAGACTTGCTCAAAAAATAAAATAGAATTACCTAGGTCTGTTAAAGTAAAATGGATCTAAAATAATAGTCTTTTATGGTAAATTGACATACTGGTGACTTAGTCTGCTTTATTTATTTTTTGTAAAAAAAAATAAACTAATTAAAATTAATCTAACAAAACAATGATAAGTGAAAATCTAATTATAATTTAAATACAAATAAAAATAGCTAAATTACAACATATTTTTTCACAATTTTATTCTAAATTCTCAATGTTAATAAAGTTCTCCACCATAATACTTTTTTTTTTAAATCAGTATAGATAATAAAAAAATAACACTTTTAAAATAATTTTTAAATAACAAATAATTTTAAAATAATAACAACATTTACTATACAAAAATAAAAATAGAGATTTTTGTGATAAAAAAAATAAAAATACTTTTATTTTAAAAACCAAGTTAAATCACATAGTTTGGAGTAGCATTGAGCCTAGGTCCTAAGACTAACCTTAAACCTTTCAACGTAATTTTAATCCACAATCCTAAAACTATAAAAATATATTTTATAAGGTCTTGACTGTAATCAAGCCCCCCAAAAAAAATTGGAATAGGTTTGGCCCTAAAAAAAAATTAGAAAAGGTCCTCCTAGTTCTTATACATCGTCGAAGTGTCAAACAAAAACTTATGTGCTTTTGTCGTTGTCGTCATTGTTACACGAGTCTGTGACTTGCGAGTATCCAAAGAAGACAAAATTAGTGGATGTGGTTACTTTAGTGCTCCTCCTCTTTGACCCGATGGACGAAATCGGTGGCTACCTTATCAACAACTCTATCTATCAATGATTCAATGCAATCAGAGAGAGAAGGAAAAGAATAAAAAAATTAGAGACCTAACTTCCAGTGTTTCTCTCTTCTACTCTTCTCCTCCTTCCTGCGCTAAGAGAGAAATGCAAAACTGATTCAGAACTTCAGAAGTGAGTTTTTCTTCTTTTTCTTCTTCTTTCCCTCTTTATGAGTTTCTACTTTACTTGTAAGAACTCAACCTGTCAATCAAATCTCGTATTTTTCATGAATTAGAATGCTAGTTTTGATTATCTAATTTATCTCTGATCCATCCCTACTAATCTATTGTTGGATCTGTTAAGTTCTTATACCACTTGAACTATGAACTCAAGTTCCATTCTTTGAATGACATTTATTTTTTCTCTATATTATATGTATCTAATAGATATTCTCATGCTTTGTTTTATATTATCTATGTCTCTGTTTTATTGGTTTCAATTATCACATGAGATTAGAAAATTAATAAATGGAGTTTTGATTATCTAAATATGATTAAGAAATTTATAAATATGGATGATGAGATTATTTCTGATACTCTTATTTAAATTTTTAGTTGTGTTAACTCTAGCAAAAAATTAAATGTTTGGAGATTTTTTTAAAAAATTGAAAAAAAAAATAGAGATGATGTTGAAAGGGCTGCATGCAACTTTTGTAATCATGAATAGAAAATTAGGAGGAATCTAAAAACTAAAAATAGTTACGGGACTTTTCATTTGAGTCATCATATAGTTTCTTCTAAATTCATACCCCTCAGTATTAGATTTGATGATGATATAGAGGGTCCTCCAACCAAAATTGACCAGAATATTTATCGGAAAAAACTAGCTCAAGTTATAGTTAAACATGATCTTGTGGTTAGCTTTGCTAAGTATGAGTATATTAGAGATTGGATTAATTGTGTTAGTCCAACGGTTGTAATGCATTCTAAAAACACTTTAGTATCAGATGTTAAAATGATTTATTCAACAAAAAAAGAAAAATTAAAGTAGAAGATATCTAGGATACCTAATAGAATTTGTTTGATATATAATGTGTGGACATCATCTGACAGCTCACTTTGTTGATGAGAATTACTGACTAATGAGCAAGATTTTAATTTTTTGTCGAATGATTCCTCTCCACATTGGGACTGATTTAGAAGCAGTTTTATTTAACTCTTTGAAGCAATAAGGTATAGATAAGAAAGTATTCTCTATTATTTTGAATAATACTTCTATAAATAATAACATGCAAAACATCTTGAAAATTCTACATAAACAGAATAGTTTGCTTTGTAATGAAGAATATTTTCATATATCTTGTTCCGCTCACATCTTGAATTTGATTGTTCAAGAAGGGTTAAAGGTGGCCGTTGAAGCTTTATTTAAAATTAAAGAGAGTGAAATATGTCAAAACTTTAGATAGGAGAATGATAACATTTAAAGATTGTGTGCAGCAAGCAGATATTGAAAAAGGTGTTGATCTAAATTTAGATGTTCCAACTCAATAGAACTCTACATATATGATGTTGGAAAGTGCATTCAGATTTTAAAAAACATTTAACATCCTTATTGTCATAGATGAAGCTTATAATTAGTGTAACACCCTACTACACCGAGTCTTATGCTTAAGTCATAAAACTGAGGTGGCAAGGTATTACGACCTATAAAAGTAAAAAAATATAAATAAATAGTTGAAAGAAATTTTATAATGAGAAGCCTTTGAAGGAAAGTCTAAAACAAAAATCGTAACGCTCACATCAACGAAAAACTTGCGTCCGAAGAAACGTAAGAATTTATATATATATATATAAAGGGAGTGTCAAATATATATACAAATATTCAAGCTCCAGGCTCAACCTGCGACGCCAAGGTTGGCCGGAGGATATTTACATAAGTATATACAAGATAAACCCAAAAGTCCCAAAATACATCTTACAAAACATATTTCTCCAAATCAACATCTAAGAGGGACATAATATAATCTATGTAATGAAGATATATATATATATATAACAAAATAGAAACCCATAAGGCAAGAGTTCTTTGCTTCAGAAACTTCCAGAATGCCTTAGCGAGGTGCCCCACGCCCTGCATATGAAAACCACAAATATTGTATGGGGTGAGAACCAGAAGTTCTCGGTATAGTAACAGCGCCCACATAATTAACATATAAGGTCTCAAAAAAGTCAAAGGCGATCCTAGAACTTCCGACAACGGATTCAACTTAAAAATATTTTTTACAACCATAAATAAGCTATAAACAAAGTCAAAGGCGATCCCTAACTTGATTCTTTAGCTTCTTGCCTTCCTCCATTCCTCCAGAACTTCATAGCACAAACAACCAAAATACAGACAAAACAAACACAGGTAGAATACAATTACAACAGGTAGCAAGTTTAGCAAGTAGACATAATAATCACATAGGCAAGCCCAATTAATACAAAATCAAACAAGATACACAAATGTATATAATGCATGGCTGTTCTATGGCTGATGATATCATCTGTCGGTTATATAGCCAATCCGACAAGTCCTGGCAGCTAACTATGGACAGAAACACCCATTGCGTAGCAAGTGGGTTTGAGCTACAATCCCCTTACTACTACCCGCTTAACCCAGAGTCAGTGGAATAACCACTACTGCGCCTACTACCCAGGTAGCTGTTTAAAAGCTCAACCTGGAGCAAGTGGAATAATCACTTTACTGCTACTACCTAGGCATCAATCACTGACCTAGAGCAAGCGAGAGGAACTACAATCCTTTCTATTGCCCAGGATCTCAAACATACATTCATTCAGTTCAAATCAATTATCATTATGATCAAATCTCAAACACTAACCTAGAGCAAGTAGGACGAACCACAATCCTAGCTACTGCCCAGGTATCACAAACATACATTCATTCAAAACTCCATAATTAAACTCATTTTTCATAATTCTTCTTTCCTATCTCATACCCGGAGCAAGTGGACATCGCCACTGCCTACTATCCGGGGCCACAATCACATTTATTTACAAACCAACATTCCCGTTAAACTTTTCAACTTACATCACCCCTTCACAAACGTTCTTCACTCGCACGTTATTGTCCTCTCAATGTTCAACTCCCCCTATAATTAAAATTAAGTTTAGGACATTGGAGAGTAAAAATAGAGGTTTAGAAGTTCAAAATTTACTTTTAAAGCATAAAATTTACTTTGCTGAAAACAGGGGTCTCGCGTACGCGTGGTACGCGTGGGTGCGTTTTCCCCTACTCGCATACACACGCAACCTCTAGCGTACGCGGGATAGCCAACCCGAACTGAACGCCTGCGTCACGTGGGAGGCTCACGTACGCGAGTTATGTAAAGTTGGCAAAAATCTTGAATGTTGCAAAATTTCAACTTTACACACCGAATTTTTTACGCGCATAACTTTTTCGTTAGAAATCATTTTTCATCCGTTCTTTGAATGACATAAACCTCACGAACCCAATTTTTATATAAAATAAGTTTGATAGAAATTGAGGGTTTGAAAACTAAGTTATGGCTCACCAAAGTTTGGCCAAAAATAAACTTTTTACAAAATTCTCAAATGTTTCTAAACCTCAATTTTCACAACAATTTCATTTTAACCCTTTTTAAAATTACCAAACCATATCAAACCAAGTCCAAACACTCCTCAACACACCAATTTTACTCCATATGACCCCAATTCCACAAATATCATCACTTCCACACAATAATTCATTTTCAGCAACAACATAATCCTACCATTCAAGTTCAATATACATCATCATTATTATCATTATCATATACATCATCAATTTTCTCTATCAAATACAACACTAACACCACAACCAATATGGCACAACAATAACCTCAAACTCACTAATCCTTATGCATATCAATGCATCACAATCATCAACAACACAATAATTCAATGCTTATCCTACGATCAACTAACCTAAGTTTTCACGACACATTATATTTTAGTTACGAGAAACCGAAATCATACCTTGGTCGATTTCTCGTTAATCCCAAAACATCAAAATTGACCACAGTTCCACAAAACCCAAGGCTTCAAACCTCTCCAATCAAAATTCAGCTTCCAAGGTTCACTCACAAGCATCCAATTTCGCCAATTCAATCTCCAATTTAACATAATTTCAATCAATACATATAATTCCATTCATAACCATAAATTAATACCTAAACTTCACAAAATTAAAGTATTCACAAGGGATATGACTTTCTCACCTTGTCCATGGATGACATGGGCAAAACCCAATAATTATCTATCGCTAGAGTACCGCTAAACCATCAAAATCACAAAATCTCTCAAATTCCAAAACTCAAATCACGAAACTGAAAAGGGAAAGACTAGGCATGAAATTAGAATTTTTTACCAAATTGTTGGATGAATTTTGTATAGAATTCTAAGACGAACGCATGGCCACTGGCGGCTCGTCAATCGGAACTCCGGATCGAAAGTGATGTGAGTTTGAATAGGAGGTTAGGGTTTGAAGCTTCTTCTTCTCCCCCTCTTTGTGTTCAACGTGTTTTCCTTGATTTGGGAAGGAAGAAGAGCTGTGCTCTTCACTTATATGGTGATTTGGTTGGGCTTTGGGCCCAATACAGGTCCGGTTTGTTCGGTTTGGCCCGTTCGGTTTAATTTTTAGGCCAAATTCTTTAAAATTAGTGTCAAAATTCTTATTTTAATTAGCTCTATCTCAATAAACTATGAAATTTTATTTTTTAATTTCTTTAATTAATAATTAATTTATTAACTAATTTTTTACTAATTTTACGAGTTTTATAATTAGTATTGTCTGACAAATAAAGAATGGAGCTTATAAAAAAATGTGTGAATTCTTGGAGCCATTTTATGAAACTACAAACATAATTTTGGGTTAATTATATCCAACATCAAATTTGTATTTATGCAAGTTTGAAAAATTGAAAGCCTTTTGGAAGACAATTAAATTAGTGATAATGCTATTATTATGAACATGGCTTTGAGAATGAAGGTGAAGTTCGATAAATATTGGAAAGACTATAGCATCGTCTTGTCTTTTGGAGCAATTCTCAATACTCAATTAAAATTAATTTTTTTGAGATTTTGTTACAAAAAATTAGATCCTTCAACTTCTGAATCAAAGACAAATAAAATATTGGAGAAATTGAAAAATTTGTATGGAGAGTATATAAATATTTTTAGTGGTTCAACAATTTATCAAAGTGGTAACTAATCTTCTAAGTCACCTAAAGAAAGAAGGCTTACAAAGAAGAGCAAAATAGTGATGAAGGCATTTAATTCTAATCTAGTATTATTTTTCTCCCATTATGTCTATTCGTTACGTAAATTATCTTTATAATATATCTTTTAAGAGTTTAAAGAATTTGACTGTGAAATCCAAACTTCTACGGATAAAGATGAATTGGAGACTTATCTAAAGAAAGGTTTGATTTACATCAATGAAGATGATTTGAAGTATGATGTGCTGAATTTTTGAAAGACTAATAAAGATAGGTTTTTCACCCCATATGTTATAGCCAAAGATGTTTTGGGTATTCTTATCACTATGGTAGCATTTGAGTATGCATTTAGTATTGATAGGCATATTTTAACAAAATACAGAAGTTTCACCCTTCATAAGCACATCCAAATACTTATTTTCACAAGGAGTTGGTTACATGGATTTGTTCTATAGATTTGTTCTAAAATATAATAGTAAAAATTTGGGATATTTTTTTAAATAACATTTTAAATTGAGTTTCTAATTATTTTTTAATTGGTTGATTTTAGATTATGACATTAGTGAAATTCGTGAAAAAAAGTGTCAACGAAATCGATGCATTCTCTTCTATATTCATGAATTTAGATGATGAATTTTTGTGTAAACTTTATTTTGAGTGGTAAATTTGTTCTTATAGTTCATAATTGAACTTATTTGATCTTGTTAGAATTTTATTATTTGATATACACTACTACTATTATTGCATGCAATTCAATTAGGAATTCGTTGGTGTTTTAGTTTTCTACTAGGGCCATTATTTAGTGGATAATAAGGAGAAGAGTAATGAAATAGTAAATAAAATATTTAATTTTTTTATATATATTGTATAATTTTTTATGTGTTGATGAGATAGAAATTGAAAGAGCAACGTAAAAAAAAGGACTAGATAGCCCACGGGTAGCTTTAGGACTTTTGGCCTTGTGGGTTTTTTGTAAATTTAGTCCTATTAGCTATAAGGCCTTTTATTTTTTTGGCCTTATAAAGTATGGCCAAGGCTCTATAATGTTAAGCATATTGACATCGCTAGTTTGGAATATGTATATGAAAGTGTAAAATAAAATTAATAAATGTAAATTTTCTGGCGGTACCACTATTGGTGG
Source organism: Arachis stenosperma (assembly GCF_014773155.1). NCBI lineage: Eukaryota > Viridiplantae > Streptophyta > Magnoliopsida > Fabales > Fabaceae > Arachis > Arachis stenosperma. The sequence continues at coordinate 110,679,354 of NC_080380.1, read as the reverse complement.
CTAAGCATGGCCACTCGCGAATAAACTTGTGACATATAGCACATATATTTATCCCTAGAATCTTCAATCTGTTTGTTAAGAAAAAGTATATTGGTAAGTTCATTAAATGATAAATGTTTATCCCATCCTGCAGCAGCAAAATAAAATAGAAAAGAAATTAGAAGAGATGAGGGATGTGGAAGAGTAAAACCATGCCATAAAGTATAATGTGGCCTACGTTTAGTCTCCACCACAACAATGCTAGAATTTTTACTATAATCAAGATTGATTACAAACATTAATTCCATGAGACTCACACTCTTGTAACACACCTAAGCTAACCTAAACTTAGTAACCTCTAAGTGCTAATCTAACTTAGATAAGAAGAACCAAGTACACTTTAATCCAGTATACTTTTGAAATCAAATACTCAAGTAAATAATAAATGACTTTTGTGTGATCAACTCTCTTTACCTTTTGTATCTCTTAATATAAGCTTAATTTTAGATAATAAAAAAAGTAAAATCACACTCAAAAACAAGAAACAACGATTGTGTATATATGATCAAATTAGCTCGAACGGGTTGCCTTCTTCATTGGATGAATATTTTATAGGTCTTTGATTACTTCTTCAATGTTGGAAACATCACCTATTTGATCAAGCTAAATGTTGCACAATTAATGGTGTAGTTGTTGGCACTAAATAGAGAAAATATTTTTTTCTTTGGCTTGATCATATGGCTTAATATCATCTTTTTTGATGATGATGATGATGATGATTATTATTATTATTATTATTATGCACAACCCAAGTTTGCTAGTTTGGTCATCCTTAATTGACTCGTACATTGCTCATCATAATAATTAGTTATAATATAAAAATTATCAATTTATATTTGTCATCATAATGTAATTAATCAATTCTTTACTCAATATTTTTTCTTTGATGAAAAACATGATTAAACTGAATTTAAGGAGAGATTAATGAATAACTTCCCTAAATTTTCAACAAGCTCTCCCTGTTTATGAGTATTCAACCAATCAAGAGTAAAAGCACATGCTTTGGAACTGGAGCCTAAATTAAAACAACATACATAAAAAAGAGAAGAAATTAGACAAAACATGGTACATGTGACTATTAGGTATCAGAGCAAAAAAAAGTCAGCACCCAAATGTTAATATTAGAGCAAGCAAAGACAGAAGATAGGTACCGGAATAAAGCAAGCAATAAAAACCTAAAAACAAAAAGTCAAATTTATGCATAAAACTAGAAAATAGCTTAATCTCTTTAATTTTTCTCCCTTTTGTCATTATAGAGAAAAACCAAAAAGGTACTTATAGCAAGATATAAATCATAGCAGTTCATAATAAATGACTGTTTAAGAATTATAAAAGTCATCTATAAAATAGTGCAGAAAATCAAACAAGAGATAAAACTTAAAAAAATCTCATAAAAATAACATCAACATCATAGAGATATTCTTTAAGTATTAGAGTCAGATCCCTTAGCTAAACCTTTTTCTTCTTCTTTCTCAAAATAGTAGAAAAATTATTGAGCTCTTTGAAGTATTTCTCAACTATTCACATCCTTTGCTTGAATTTCCTTATTTTCAACTCAAAGTCAGCTTCATTACTCCTTTGTATTTTGATATGCATAATCATCAAATTAGCAAGGTTGGAGACTTCATGGAGCACATCTTTAACAATGTCAGAAAGAATCTTAATCTTGAAACCTTTGATTTTCCTCTTCAGATCAGTCGGAGAGTTTGACATTCTGAAATCTTTAGGAAGTTTAATGGTAGTGTATTGTTCAATAATTCTTCTCATTGCATTACCTCTTTTCAAGAATGAGTTATGCCCTTTGACAATTTCAACAAATAAATCAATATTATAATATACAAAAATCTTTGTAAGAAAAAAACATAAGACAAAGAAGCATTTTTCTCACTCTTCACATACTTATACGTGTACCTCGTAATCAAATATGCAAAAGAGATGTGAATCCCTTGAATAAGAGCATACAACACTAGTGTATCAGAAAATGTCACTCGTAGGAAGGAATCACTTTGAGTTAGGATAAAGTGAGTGATGATATGATGTAATTGAGCATTAAAATAACAAAAACTTACTCCAAAAATATCAGGTAATTGATAATCTAATTTAACAAACTGAATATTAATATTTTTCTTTTGTACATGTTCACATATTGAGTGATATTTCACCTCAATACACTACAAGAAATTATCGGATTAGCGACTGATTTTACGACCGATTTAGTGACCGATTTGGGTGGTTGCTAAATTCATAGTCGCTAATTCGAAAATAGCGACCAACTTCGGTCGCTAAACGTTAGCGACCGATTTGTTAACAAGGTCACCAACCCCTCACCAAATAGTATCGGTTGCTAAATAAATCGGTCGCTAATTTGAGATCGAATTTTTGGTCGCTAAATCAGTCACTAAGAAATCGGTCACTAATTTGTGACCAGTGTTTTTCGGTCTCCAATATTTCGGTCACTAAATCGGTTGCTAATTTGTGACCAATCTTTCAATCTCTAATTCGGTCGCTAAGGGTGGACCTGTATTTTAGCAAAACGTTGCTAAATCGGTCGTTAATTAGCAACCAAGCATTTTATTCTACCATAATTTTTTAATTATAATTTTTACTAAACTTTTACATTTATGCCATCAAATGTTGAAAAACATCAACAAAAAACCTACACTTTAAGACATAAAAGTAAATAACACTTAAACAATAACCAAAATATCATAACACCCTTAAATAATAACCAAAATATCATAACACACTTAAACAATAACCAAAATAGCTCATCAATTCAATATCATAGACAACAATAATAAGTATGCAACACTCTCATATTACTAATTACATCATTTAAAGTCTATTAACTAACTAGTATCACAACTACTAATCACTCTTCAGATGTACGTTCACCATCTTCATCCTCTCCTATATTTGTTTCTCCACCTTCTAGTTGAGGAATCGGAATTTTAAAATTAAGCTTTTTCATCATTTCTTGAAGCATACGGTTAGTGAGTTTAAGTCCTCCTTCTGTCTTTTCCAACCTAGTTTTCAAGTCAACGTTCTCTTCTTGCACTTTCTTTATTATTTCTTCATGTTCTGACCTTCGCAACCAATCGGATGACTGAGAACTGAAGCCACAATAACTAGGTTTTTTTTCAATTGCAGTGGATTCTATTCCAAGTCCATAAATTCTTTCTTTTTTAACTCTGGCTATTTCACACCACACATCCATCTCATTTGGTGCATTACTTTCTTCTTCAGATGCTTTTTGTGTAGCTTGTTCTATAGGATTCTTAAATTCATCCTGCCATACATGCAGAAAATTAAAGTATATGTTAAGTGCTTCTTTGAAAACTAAAAATAAAGCATGTTAAGTAACAATTACAAAGCTCAAAGACTCAATGAACTTGGTAAACTATTAGAGAATAAAGTTGTGACAACAAATGAATCCAACTTACAACTAGCATATTATGAGAAACTTAAGCAGCCAGTTAGGCGAAAATGCTCACCAAATGCTGCCATAATGTCTACTAAAGATCACTGATGTAAGTTATATGCTGTCTAAGTCTACTACAGATCACTGACATATAGCAGGTGTCACAAGAATAATAAAACCAAAAATATTTTCAACCTTGTTTAATTTTATGTCAGCAGACACAAAGGAAGCATTTCAGATATTTAGGAAAGATGAAGCACAACCAAACCAATCCAGCGCTAACAAAGGGGATGTTTTTGGAAACTGGGAAGAAAATGTTCACTACATACTTTCAACATGCATCAAACAGATTAATAAGTTAAAGTTATTATGTTTTTAGTTAAAGATTTCTATTTAATGTTGAAAGTAAAGAGAATAATATGGATGGGAGGAAGAAATAGAAACATAATATTTGCAAGTAGCCCTATAAATAGAACAACCCTACAAATAGAAGAGAATCAAACAGCCCTATGAGCTGAAACAGAATAGCCTTATGAGTTGAACCACTAGCCCTAATACAATATTAAAATAATACATACAGAGGGAGAGATATATATTTTGATTAAGATAGACTCACCTCAACATGCTTTGATTTCTTATTCACCTATGTCTCATCCTTGTGTTTGTGGATCTTCGCAAACAATTCTAACTGTGTTGGAGTCCTCTTTAATGATTTTTTCTACCAAACATGTAAATTAAAAAACCTATGAGTATCAACTACCAATTGAAGTGTATAAAATTATAACATAAAAGATCTATGTTTTTTTATAACATCACCATATTCGCTTTGTGTTGAGTAACGGAAATTGAGCCAGTAATATGAAGAGTCACTCCAAATTTGCTGCAATTAGCTAGATTTGCCTTATGAACCAGATTCTAGTAACAGTAACTATAACTGCCTAAGTGATCAAAAGCAAAGTCTGTATATTAGAACAAACCTTTCGTTGGTAGATTTCCCTCACAGCTGTAACTGGGATCTCTACAAATTCTGTATCTGCAGTGATGATTTGATATGTAATTGCAGCTATAACTTGTAAATGACATAAAATATATAAAAAATATGCTACTGATGCGTGAGCATCTTTCCTATCTTTTTCTAGTTAATTTACATCTAATTTGTTGAGTTTAATAAAGAATTAATTATCTTTTAGCCAATATGGATGCTACTTTGAGTCTTTTGCAATTTTGTTTATTTTAGGTAACATTTGGCTGGATTTGGTGGAGTTTCTACAGCACAAGAATCAAAGGAGATGGCAGCGAAGAGCGACACGTACGCGTGACTGACGCGTGCGCGTGATTTGGAGCTTTCGATGGCGACGCATGTGCGTGACTGACGCGTACGCGTGATTTGAAGATTTGCTCAGCGACGTGTACGCCGTGGCTGACGCGTGCGCGTGACATGCAAAGAAGACCAGCAACGCGTACGCGTGACATACGCCACGTGCAGAAAACACAGAAAAACACTGGGGGCGATTTTTGGATTGTTTTGACTCAGTTTTCAACCCAGAAAACACAGATTAGAAGCTGCAGAATAGACAAAACGAGTGGTCCCCACCCAGCAACTGAAAACTAGTTAGTTAATTCTGATTTAAATTCAAATTTGATTTTTAAAATAGGAAAATATATTATTTTAATTTTTAAAATTAGATTTTAAATTAATTAGGATTAGATATAAAAAGAGGATACTTCTCTTCTATTAGGGGGATTCCGGGGGATTTCATTAGAGAATTCTATACCAATTTACATTTCGGATTCTATCAGATTGGAACTCAGTACATTTTACCTTAGTCCTTATTTTCCCTCTCAATCATGAGCAACTAAACCTCCACTGTTAAGGTTAGGAGCTTTGTCTATTGTACGGATTGATACTATTATTTCTCTATTTTAATTCATGTTTTGATTTATATTTCAATAATTGTTTTCGTTCTTTATTTTATGAATTTGGCTGGAACGGAAGTATGACCCATGTTCTAATTGAGTTCTTGTATAACTTGGAAAAGCTCTTTACTTGAACAACAGCTTAAAAACATATGATCCTAAATTTCTAATTGTTTGTATTTAACGGGATACGTGACATATAATCCCCTTATTTTTGGATAATTAGGATTCTTGTGGCATATAAACTGGAATTTGATCATCACCCTCTAATTGGAATTAATTGACCAAGGAATTGGCAGTTGATGAATTTTAGAGGAGACTATGAAGGTCTATGGAATTAGGGTTTAGTCACATATAGTTTGCCATGAATTAAATCTTGCATGATTAAAATAGTTAGTAAGAAAAATCAATCCAGAAAATAGATAACTCTGAAGCCTTAACTGTTTTCTCCAATACTTTATCTTCAACTTATTTACTTGCATGCATGTCTTCTGATATTTGGAGGTCACTTTTTAAACATTTTGAGCATCTCAAAACCATTTTCTGCTTGCCTAACTAAGCCAATCACTCAATCATTGTTGCTTGATCTATCAATCCTCGTGGGATCAACCCTCACTCACTTGAGGTATTACTTGGTATGACCCGGTGCACTTGCCGATTAGTTTGTGGGTTATAAATACCGCACCAAGTTTTTGGCGCCGTTGTTGGGGATTGATTGTGATTGATAACTACTAGTTGTTTGATTTCTTAGATTAGGCATTTTTGCTTTAATTTCATTTAACTTATTTCTCTAAAAAAATGATTTATTTTATTTAAAAAAATTTTCTTAATTTTTGAAATTAAGTTTGGTGTCCCTGTAGTAATTTTTTAAAAAAAAATATTTTTTTAAAATCTTAGTATCTTTCTTTGTTTAATTCTTGAATTTATAGTTCACTTCTTTTCATTTATTTTCGAAATTTTTTTATTTTTATTATTCTTTATTTTATTCCTTTTCAAAAAAAATTCTGTTTTGTCTTCTTTGCTTTCCTGTTTACCACATGGTGCGTTTAATTCTGTTTAGTATTTTGTGCTAAGAAAAAATAATGGAGAGAGATCACATGGGTTACTACTCACACCCAAGTAGAGATTCATATTATGGTGGATGGAGGAACTATCCAAATTTTGGTTGGCAAAGTCAAAACCAAAGAAACTTCAATGCTCCATGTTTCAACTATCTAGAGCCACCACCTCTATATTCATATCAAGAACCACCATCTCCATATTCATACCAAGAACCACCACCTCTCTATCCATATCAAGAACTATCATCTTTCTACCCATATCAAGAGCCACCATCTCCCTATTCATACCAAGAATCATCCTCTTTTTACTCTTATCAAGAACCATCATCTCCGTCTTATGCATATCAAGAGCCACCATCTCCTTATTCATCTCAAATACCATCAGATATTGAGCTCCTCATGAAAGAATTCCTACATGATATAAAGACGAGTGTCAAAGATATAGAGAAATATGTACAGTCAATTATCAAGAACCAGGAAGAGGAACAAGCAACTTCCTTCCCAAGAGATACAATGCAAGATCTTATGAAAGAAAGTGAGAAAATCAATCAAAGGAGTTTATACTCCAGTGAATTAGAGAATTTTTCACCCTCACATTTGGAAGAAGAGGAAGATGCACAACCTCCCATGCCCTTGGTAAGCAATGAAGAAGAGGTTGAATTAGAAGACAGCTACCAAGAGGAAGAGGCTGAAATTGAGGAAGCTTGCAAAGAGGTGGAAGAATTCAAAGAAGAACACAAGGGAGTGGAGCTTGCAAGACCTCTCCCAAAGCTATTACCATCCAATACAACATTCAAGTGGGTAAAATTCCTATCCTTAACCTTTACTTTCCCACTTGAATATAGGCTACTAGAGACAGATGGTCAACTTAGAGCTCTTTGTGGTATTAAGAGTAAGAGGAAGATAGTTAGTGGTAAGATTTGTCAAGCAAGGTTCAATATGGTTGCATGCTCCAAATTGAAGTGCAATGATTGGTGTAGAGCTCAGTTGAATGGGTCTAGAAGATTGTTTTGAATGACTCTGTGAGAATTCAGATTGCTTGCCACCCAGTGGGAACAATGGTGATCCACAAGAAGACGGGTATAAAAGCAAGGTTTGGGACCCTGAAATTCATTCCCACAATCAACATTCTTGGGACCTTGTCACTTGCTTCAACTTGCTCAAAGGTGTTATGCGCCTAGCTTGGAATCCCGGTAGCCATTGGAATTACGCACATTGGTGGAGATTCCTGGATCAGTACAAGCAAAAGCCACCATGACAAAGAACTCACCACATGTCCAACTTAAGGACTTTAACTAAAAGTTCTTGGTGGGAGACAACCCACCGTGGTATGATCGCTCCTTTTCATTCATAGTTATTTTTTGTAGCAGTAGTTTTCTTACTTATTTGATTTTTATTGAGTTCTTACTAATTTTCTGATTATGTAGCTATTTTCGAACAGGAACCGTAGAAAAAAAGAAAAAAAAGGGGCACACAACGTGCAAGCGTTGTTGACGCGTACGCGTCAGATGGGTGTGCATGAAAAATAAAAATGAACAGAGAGTTGTGCGGGAGTGGCGCATGAATGATGCCTTTCACACAAACAAGTCCACGCGTACGCGTACCCCACGCGTGCGCATCATTCGTGATTTTGGCACTCCACTCGTACACGTCATCGACGCGTACGCGTGACCTTTAAAAATCGACGTAAATAAGTGTTTTGGCAAAGAGTTGTGCTGGCTTAGGGCTGGAATTGTGCTAGAAGCACAAAATTTGTTCACGCGTACGCGTCACTGACGCGTGCGCGTCATCTGCACAAATGGCCATCCAAGCGTACACGTGGATGACGCGCACGCGTCGTATGAAAATAGTGGTTCCCAATGGCACGCGAACAGAGAGTTGTGGGTGTGTGCGGCTAGCTTCACGTGAATCACACAAAACCAAGGGCACGCAGACGCGTGCCTGACGCTAACGCGTCATTATGAAATTTTCACGCCCCATGAGTACGCGTGCCGTACGCGTACGCGTCGCCAGCGCCACACAACTACACTAGTTCGCCACCCGGTTTTACTTTTCTTTCTCTCTCTCCTAATCCCTAATGTTCTCTTGTTCTTTTATCCTTTTACTCTTCTTCCATCTTATTATTTGTTTTTGTTTTTAGTTCTTCTTTGCTTGAGGACAAGCAACCCTTTAAGTTTGGTGTTGACGCTTCGCTTAGAGTTTTACTGTCTAATTTTTTGGCACTAAGGAAGGCGAATCATCTTCACGGAGGAGCACAACCTGAAGAATAAAACGACCACTAGGATAACTAAGGTGGTTGAGTTCCTTTCATTCTATATTCCTCCCCTCTTTTTCTATGCTATGTTCCGGTTTTTTGCTATTTTGCTTTGTTTGTTGCATGATCCTTTATTAGTTAGAATCCTAGGTCTAGTTTAGTTTTCCCTTAATTGCTTTAATTTTAAAAAGATGTCTCATGTATTACTCACTGAGCTTGAATCAAAATAAAAAAATACAGGAGTGATATATTGCATGAGAAAGTGGGTCTATATTGAAGAATAGTCTTATTTGCTTAAATGTGGTGGTATTTTCTGTGATTCTGAATGCATGACATGAACAATTATTTAAATTTGAATCAAAGAATGTTGATGTACAAGGAACAGGAATTTAGAGAATTATTATGATTTCTTTGAAATTATTGAAAGTTTAATCCTTGAAGTAAAAGAAACAGCAAAAGAAAAATAAAAGCAAGGTCCAAAGCTCTGAGCATCAATGACTAGGGAGGTCAGACATGCTTAAAAGCTCAAAGAGTTGTTTCCCTAGTCACATGCTTGTGGTGTTTATGTGTCAAGTAATCCTTGAGACAAAACATTTAGAGTCGAGATCAATTGCAAAGTACGCCAAACGCTTTGAGCACCACTGTCTGGGAGTAACTAAAAAAAATTGGCAATCAGATTTCTGCTAGTAAAGAATTTCATCAGAATAATCACGTTGTAGGTATAGTTTTTAAACCAACAGAGAATCCTTTCGTACAAAAGTTTTGGTTGTCACTAAAGCAAACCCAATAAAATTTATAACCAAAGTATTGAAACCTCGGGTCGTCTCTCAAGGAATTATAGGGAAGTATGATTTATTATTGGTTATGGAAACAGGTATATTTTTGGGTTTTTGAAATAGAGAACAGGAAAATAAACTGGCAATAAAGTAAACTAATTGTCATGAAAACCATTGCAAGGTATAAGAACTGAAAATCCCATCCTAGTTATCCTTATCAGGTGTGATGAGAATTGTTTATTGCTCCCACTTAGTTAACCCTTACTAAATAAAGGAAAGTCAAGTGGACTAATCAATTTGATTCCTCAAGTCCTAGTCAACTCCTGTGGAAAGACTAGCTTTAGAGGGATCCAAATCAATCAGCAAATTCCAATTTTCAATCAACAGCTGAGTTTGATAACTCAAGTGTCACCAATTACTCAACCAAAGTAAAGAGAGAAAAATCCAAATTATTTATATCATAAATAAAATAAAGCAATCATAAATCTGAAATACTTCAAATTATATTAAATATAAAATCAAATTAAACATAGGAATCCATAAATCAAAGTAATAGAATAAATAAAAATATAAGAGAAACCAAAGTAAATGAACATTGAACCTGGAATTGAGAAGAAATTGAAAGAAGAAATCCTAAATCCTAAATCCTAAATCCTAAAACCTAGAGAGAGGAGAGAGCCTCTCTCTCTAGAGAACTACATCTAAAACTAAAATTGTGAATTATGAATGTTGTATGATTGAATGGATGCATTCTCCCACTTTTATAGCCTCTAATATGTGTTTTTTGGGCCAAAAACTGGGTCAAAATAGCTCAGAAATCGCCCCCAGCGATTTCTGATATGTCCAGCACGCGGCAAAGTCACGCATACGCGTCGTCCGCGCGTACGCGTGGATTGAGTTTTCTCCAGGTCACGCGTGTGCGTCGCCTATCTTCTGAGCAGTTATTACAAATTATATATCATTGTGAAGCCCCGGATGTTAGCTTTCCAACACAACTAGAACCATATTATTTGGACCTCTGTAGCTCAAATTATGGTCAATTTAGTACTAAGAGGTCAGGCTGGACAGCTTTAGCAATTCCTCCAATATCTTGAATTCCTTCCACTTTTGCATGCTTCCTTTCCATCCTCTAAAACTTGGTGCGGTATTTTACAACCACAAACTAACCGACAAGTGCACCAGGTCGTACCAAGTAATACCTCAGGTGAGTGAGGGTCGATCCCACGAGGATTGATGGATCAAGCACCAATGGTTGAAAGACTTACTTAGTTAGGCAAACAGAAAATAGTGTTGGGAGTTCAAAGGACATTAAACAATATAAAGAATATTAAAGAAAGGACGACAAATAAGTTGGGAATAAAATATAGAGAAAACAGTTAAGGTTTTAGAGTTATCTATTCTTCTGGATTAACTTTTCTTACTAACTATTTTAATCATGTAGGATTAATTTATGGCAAAATTTGTGACTAGACCCTAATTCCTTAGACCTTTCTAGTCTCCTCTAAAATTCATTAACTACCAATTCCTTGGTCAATTAATTCCAATTAGAAACTGCCTGATCAAATTCCAGTTTATATGCCACAAAAACTCTAATTATCCAAAAATAAAAGGATTATATGTCACGTATCTCGTTAAATCCAGAAAATTAAAATTTAGGAGAATATGTTTTCAAGTTGTTGTTCAAGTAAAGAGCTTTTCTAAGTTTTACAAGAACTCAAATAGAAAGTGGGTCATACTTCCGTTCCACCCAAATTCATAAGATAAAGAGCGAACACAATTCTTAAATTATAAATTCATACATGAATTAAAATAGAAAAAGTAATTAAATCAATCCATACAAATAGACAGAGCTCATAACTTTAACAATGGAGGTTTAGTTGCTCATGGTTCAGAGAAGAAACTAGGATTGTAAATTGGGCTGAGGTGGAATTGAATGAAAAGTTTAATGTTGCATATCCTTTTATATCTAATCCTAATAAATTTAAAATCTATCTTCTAAAACTAAAATAATATCTTTTCCTAAAAATAATATTTGAATTTAAATTAGAATTAATTAACAAATCTTCAGTTGATGGGTGGGGACCACTCGTTTTGTCCATTCTGCAGCTTCTAATCTGTGTTTTTTGGACTGAAAACTGAGTCAAAACAGCCCAGAAATCGCCCACAGCATTTTTCTGTGTTTTTTGCACGTGGCGTATGTCACGCGTATGCATCAGTCAAGCGTACGCGTCGCTGGTCTTCTCTGCGTGTCACGCGCACGCGTCAGTCACGTGTACGCGTCGCTGAGCAAATCTTCAAATCACACATACGCGTCAGTCACGCGCTCGCGTCGCCATGGAAAGCTCCAAATCACGCGCACGCGTCAGTCACGCGTACGCGTTGCTCCTTGCTGCCATCTCCTTTTGTTCTTGTGCTGCAGAAACTCCATCAAATCTAGCCGAATGTTACCTAAAATAAACAAAATTGCAAAAAACTCAAAGTAGCATCCATATTGGCTAAAAGATAATTAATTCTTTATTAAACTCAACAAATTAGATGCAAATTTACTAGGAAAAGATAGGAAAGATGCTCACGCATCATAACACCAAACTTGAATTGTTTCTTGTCCTCAAGCAACCAAAATTAATATAGGCTTAGGATGTGAATTTGCATGAGAATGAGAGTTCGATTAACCCCATGTCTCTTCTTATAGTGGGGTTTACAACTGTGATCCTGAATAGTTTTGGCATCTCACTCTTCTTTGAATCAGAAGAATGTTACTGTCATCTGGAATTCGAATCCGGGTAATATTATGAATTCTCTGACCTTTTGTAACTCAATTTAATCCTTGAACACATCAATTTTTCTTTGGTGATTTGCACCTTGAGCCTAGCCGTGACTTTAAATGTTTTGTCTCAAACTTTACTTGACACAGAAACACCATGAGCACTTAACTGCTCTCTCTTTAAGTTCTAAATATTTTTTCCAGATAGTGGTGCTCAAAGCCTTTGGCGTACTCTGCAATTGATCTCGACTCTAAATGTTTTGTCTCAAGGATTACTTAACACAAGAACACCACAAGCATGTGACTAGGGAAACAACTCTTTGAGCTTTTAATCATGTTTGACCTCCCTAGTCATTGATGCTCAGAGCCTTAGACCTTGCTTTTATTTTTCTTTTGCAGTTTATTTTGCTTCAAGGATTAAACTTTCATTATTTTCAGAGAAATCATAATAATTTTCTAAATTCCTATTCCTTGTACATCAACATTCTTTGATTCAAATTTAAATATGCACAATTTGGACTGCCTCGGAGGTGCACCCGCCGTCGCCCCTGCGTCCAACCCGCAGCCACCGGCCGTCGCAAGCTTGCATGGAGGCACTGCCGCTGCCGTCCGGCTCCCGACCTTCTACTATTCAATGTTCGAGTTCTCCCTACCTCTTCCCGAAGCCGCCACTTGTTCCTGCAGGCCCTCGCCGCTTTGTCCTCCGTCTCAATTCTAAGGGAAGACCGCCACCAGGAGTGGTGGTGGATTAGTCACGCACTTCTCCCTTCCGCGCCGCGAAATCACTGACGGCGGTTCTGCTCTTCACATCGTATCAGTGGCAGTTGTCCGTGGGTTTGGCACCTCCCAAGGAAGAAACCGAGTCCTGTCCCGTCGCCGCCGCTGGAGTGAGGTCCCGTCGCCATCGAGCCCTATTGTTGCTTCTGCTTTTCTACTTTTGCTTTCTGCCTTCTGCTTCTATTTTTGCTTTTGTTGTTGCTTCACCATTGTTGATTCACCATTCACAGTTGTTGTTGTTAATTTATTATTGGTGATACTGCTTCTGATTATAGTAAATTAGTAATTTTTTCTGATTATAGTAATTGCATGATGATGATTTTTTTGTTTTCTGAGTTTTGAGTTCTACATCTGGGTTCTTGTTTTTCTGGTTCTTGTTTTTTCTTGGTTCTTGACGATGATGATGATGATGATTTTTTGGTGTTTCTTCTGATGATAATGTTTCTGGGTTCTTCTGATGATTTCATTATCCAATTGTTGTTGTTATTGTTGTTGTGCTTCTGGTTGATTGTTTTATTGGTGTTGTTTCTGCTTCTGCTCCAACGTTTGGTTCAGCTTCAGTTTCTGGTTCTGTGTTAGTTGATTTTGGGAAAAAAAGAGAAGGATATTTTTGTCTGAAGGACGATTTTAAAACTAAGTTAAACTTTTAGGACCATTCTGTAGCAAAAAAAAGGCTAGAAACGAAATCGATTTTCATCCTCTATATTGGAGACCAAAATCATACTTATCCATAATTTCTATATATTTGTTATATATATCATATAAACAAATATAATATATAATTATCATAATTATTATTATATAAAAATTGATAAAAAAAATAAATATAAAAATATATAAAATAAATTATAATTTTAGTCAGATATACACATATTTTATTATTTATTTATACACATATTTTTGTTTTTTTCTCTAGAATTATTGAAAGTTTTTATTTCTTTTAACTTTTGTTATTCATAATAAAATACAAACTTACGTAACATTTTTAAAATGATTAGATATTCGTTTGAAAGTTTTATGTTTTATAGATATTATTAGCCAAAATTTATTGCAATTACACGTGTTTACAACATGAATACGTTATCTGTACATAAGCTATGAGAACCTAAAATAAAACATAACAGAGCTATTTAGATAAAGATATCTAAAATATATTTTTTAAAAAATATTTTTTAATAATTAAAATTTAATATATATAATTAATTTAAAAAATTAAATAAATTAATTTAATTAAAAAATAATAAAGTAAATTTTAAATTAATTTAAATTAATATTTTTTTATAAAAAATAAATACAAAAATAACTAAAATATTTTTATTATAGAAATTTAAAATTTTTAAAATTAATATATATATATATATAATAAAAATATTTTAATTTTTTTTTATAATAAAAATATTATAATAATTTTTTATAAAAAATATTAATTTAAACTAATTTAAAATTTAATTTATTAATTTTTTGATTAAATTAATTTATTCAATTTAATTTTAATAAAAATAATATAATTTAATTAATTATATATATTAAATTTTAATTATTAAAAAATATTAAAAAATATTTTTAATATTTTTATTTAAGTAGATCCCAAAATATAAACATATCTAATTCAATGAGTAACTTGACCATGTTTCGGGCCAGCTGAAAGTAGAACTTGTATATTTTTAATTTGTTTGCTTATTTAAGACTTATATATAGTCGGTCATTTGGATAAGAATAGACACTCATATTTGAATCATATGAAGGTTAGTCCAACTGTTCGAGTATGGTCAACACCAAGGTAGAAGTGGTGATTGACTTTACAACTTGAGGGGATAATATGAACACCTACACACGTTTGAAAGAGTTATCTTTCAGTTTGTTGGGCCATAATCGGATTTTCAACGAATATATGTGTAATAATTTGATTATTCTTATTTAAATCAGTTCTTATCAACTCAAATCTATTAAAATATATTAAGAAAAAAATTAAATCTAAATTATTCCAGTCAAATATTAGGATTAAACTTTAATTCGTTGGACTCAAGTTTGTTTATTTTCACTAGTGGCAAAAATATTAAAAAGTATTTGAAGTATTTTAAATATGTTAGAAATTAAATTATTCCAATATTTTCAACTATTAATTTAAATTATAAAATATATACATAATTTAACGATTAAAAAGAAAACAATAAAACATCTTATTTGCTGACATACCTAAAATACATCAAAAAAGTATTAGCAATTTAGGTGCCATATCATGCATTTGCCATTGATTGAATCAAACTAATATCTGTTTACAACATCGGATCCACGCACACACGCATATATATATATATATATATATATTTCCCTCAACGTACTAGAAGCCACGTTTTACAGCATCATATCCTACTAGATATATATCGCGGTTTTAGTGGAGTTAAACTCTACTTTAATCTTTGAAATTAGACTTATTTAAATTTTGATTTTTTAATTGTTATAATTTAATTTTTTAAATTCAAAAAATATACTAATATAATTCTTCGCGTATCTTTTATCGCCCGAAACTCAATACTTAGTGATGTAGTTTAAATTTTGTTACGCTAGACATATTAAAACGACGTCGTATATGTTTTGGTGATAAAGAATATACTAAATGATGTCGTTTGAGGGTTTAAACAATACTAAAACGTTATACTTCTCTTTTTTAGTATTGTTCAAATTCTAAAATGACATTATTTAGTACTCTTTTAGTGTTAAAATATGTACAACGTCATTTTAATATGTCTAACATGGTAAGACTTGAGCTATCTTACTAACAATGTTGAAAAAAGATTATATTGATACAATTTTTTTTAATTTGAAAGACCAAATTGTTATAATTAAAAAGTTAAGGACCGAATCAGTGCAACACACTAATTTTAAAAATTAAGTAGGGTTTAACTCGTCTTGGAGTCTCAAAACAAAAAATATGACTAAGAAAATACAAAAAATAAAACTTTTTTAAAACGGCTAATTTGTTAAATATTGTCTTCTCAGTTAGGCTTTTTCCTATTATAGGTGGAGAAATATAAAGGAGGAAAGAAAGAAGGGAGATGAAATAAAAATTTAGGAGAATGTGTTTGGTTTAAGAATTTTTTTTTAAATAGTTTTCTTTTTTAAATTTTCATATTTTTGAAAATATATTTGATTTATTTTCATTTTTTATTTTTAAGAACTGAAAAATAATATTGAATTTTAGATGAATTTAAAAATAAAAAAAGAATGAAATAAATTTCCTTCGTTAGTTTAGAGTGAAATATAAAAGAAAAGATGAAATGTTAATTTTATTTTTATTGTCTATATTCTATAATAAAATTATTATATAATATTAAATAATAAACTGACTTTTTTAAGAATGAATAGAAATATAATATATAAATTAAATATCATTGAAATTTAATATAAAAACAATTTAAATATATTTAATAGTAGAATTAGTGTTTGTTTAGGTGACATTAAGTTAATAATAATTTTTTATTATTTTTTAACATATTTTACATATTTCTAGTAGTAAAAATAAAATTATTAAAAAAATAAAATAATATTTTTTTAGAAACTATAATTTACATCTTTTTAAAAAAGATATTTTTCTTTAAAAAAGATATTTTTCACATAATAAATAAAAAATATTTTTATATTATTGTACTTTATACTCAAATATAATTAATATATAAAAAGATTTTTACATGAGATATACAAACATAAAATTACTTTTACTTTTTTAAAAGATCTTTAAAAAAAACTTGAACAATTTTTTTTATAATAAATTCACTCAAAGAAGTCTTTAATACTTAAATTGAGTTAAGTCTCAAAGTAATTCTTGAAATTTCACTTGATCCTCAAAATAGTCTCTAAAATTAATAATTACCTAAATTTGTCCTAGAAATTGCACTTCGCAACTCATAGTAGTCCTCAAGATACTTTTCATCCATTACTTACCATCAAAAAGCTGAGTTGAATTGATTCATGTCATGCTGATACTGTACCGGCTAGCTGGTATATGTGACGAAGAATATTTTATTTTTGCAATTTAGTTCTTTTTTTCTCTTTTTGAAACTCTAATCTCTACATTATCTTCATTATCTGTAAATCTTTTCTGGTCTTCTCCTATGTTCTCTTGTACTTTTAGTTGTTTTCTAGGCCATAATTTTCTTGTTTGGTTGATTGCCTACGTTCGAGCTATTATGGAGAAGTATACATCCTATCAGTCTATTTTTGCCAAGTTATTCTATGGGAAGAGTCCGAGCTCAGATACTTGACAAATCATTCTATGAGGAGGAGGTGAAGAGGCTTTGCTTAGCATTTGAGCAATAGACATTTGACTGAACCACATATCACTTTTTGTCATGTAGTAAATTATTAAAGTATACTTTATCCTTAAAATTTAATTGTTTACATCTTCAAGACAAATCTTCCTCTTTTAATTCCTTAATAAGTACCTTAGACAAACTCGTATTTTAATAACCACTTTTTGTAGACAGTCAGGCTGCGTTTGTTTGATATCCGTGTCTTGCCAAGACATAGACACAGTGGGATGTGTCTATTGTTTGGATTCTGAGACACAAAAATAAGAAGGACACGCTTACACACAAACACACACAAGATACATGTATTTCATGTCTCAGTAAAATGCTGAGACAGATTTTGGGCGATGGACATGGATCTGTATCACTATTTTCAGATGATTTTATCCTCATTCATTTTTTGAAATTCCAAATGTCTCTCTTGTTTGTTTCAAACCCTAACCAGTGATAATTTCTTGTGTAATTGTTCTACATCATCGAGGTTGTATCACTGCTGCACATCGTCTATGTTTCCTGCCGACTCTCCTCTCCGATTATTGCATGCTGTGCTCCGGTCGCGGTGAGCTTATGTTGCTACGCTGCCACCTTTGTCTCTCCATCCCATAGCCGTATTAGCCTCAAACCCTAGCTGTGCTTCTGCTGTGCGTTGAGTCTTTTATCCTCCGCCACTGCAACAATTGCTCTATCGGTGTGCTTTGCCTCGTTGTCTCTGGTATTTTTTCTTTTGTGAAGTTTCTTGTTTTAATTTTAATTATTGATCAGATGGGTTATTGTTGATTAATTGCTATTCTAGTATTTAGGTATGTGGACAATCGAATTGTATGTAAACCTGGGTATTTGGGTATTGTTCATTATTTATTTTATTTTCATCTGAAATCTTCAATAGGCAATGGATAATCTCAGTGGTGGTTGTTTTAATACATTTTGAAGCTTGATAAGTTATTTTCCTAATCGAAGAGGAAAAAGAATGGAAAAAGTCATGTGTCTAATTGAAAGAAACAAGTTATTATAAATTATACTTAATAAATTGTTCTCACCATCAAACATTTTCTGGCCAACTATGCAGCAAAATCTTCAAAAAAAAAAGAGTTGTAGATGGAGTTTTTGCTGCTGTGATAAATCAAATTTTGTTATTGATCTGCTCTTGTTATTAGTGCTGATTGTTGACAAAACTAGTGATAAAAATATTGTTCTAATTACTGATTAATATGTTAATCAAATTGCTTATCAAATTATTAATAGGTAAGCTTTTTAATTATTATCTTTTGATGAATGCTAGAGGACAATTTATTTGTATTGTGTTTATAAAATTGCTTATCAAATTGTTAGGGTTCTTCATTTATGTATTTACTTGTTATTGTTTCTTAGGAAGTGATGATGGATCGTTCTGAACAAATTAAGCTATGTGTTGGATATTACTGGATTATGAGAATGCAATTTGACACGTTAATGCTGCTTTTTTAGTCACTTTATATATGTATATTAGGAATAGAAGGCGGGTTCATTCTTCGATTGATCGAAGAGTGAACACACTGCCACTAAGGCGAGATGCATTAGATAATATCATTGGGGAGGGTGGAGATAGAAATTGCATATGGGAGTTAATAATCAGTTTGAATGCATTTTCAACTTTATGTGAATTGCTACAAGTTCAAGGTGGATTAGATGAAGATGGTCATGTTGGCATAGGAGAGCAAGTAGCTACTTTCTTAATCATATTAGCTCACCATACCAAAAATCGCAGCATACAAGTTAGGTTCTATAGATCTGGTGAAACTATTAGTAGGTATTTTCACAAGGTATTGTGTTCGATTTTGCATGTCCAAAGTATCTTATTTGGAAAGGCAGATCCTGTACCGGAAGATTGTGTAGATCCCAGATGGAAATGGTTCAAGGTAGGTCGTGTATGTAGCTCTAATTTTTATTGGTCAAGTTTACTCTGTGTGTAATAACTATTTTTTTACATTTGATAGGGTTGTCTAGGAGCATTAGATGGAACTTAAATAGATGTCACAGTCCCAAAGAGTGATAAATCTAGATTTTGGACGAGAAAATCTAGAATATCCACCAATGTCTTAGGAGTTTGCAATCGGAACATGAATTTTGTCTATGTCCCTAGCAGTTGGGAAGGATCGGCATCTGATTCAAGGGTACTTAGGGATGCTATTACTCAACGTAATGGCTTGAAAATACTTATTGGTATGTCTAAATTAATCTTTTGAAAATAATAATAACTATTGTTTATGAGAATTACAGTGTATTTCTTATATTTTTTCATCCTTCTATTTTAGGGTGTTATTACTTAGTAGATGCTGGCTATACCAATGGGAGAGGATTTTTATCTCCTTATAGAAATGTTCGCTATCATGTGAATGAGTGGGTTCAAGGTCATCAGGCACCACAAAATTGTCTAGAGTTATTTAATAAGAAGCACTCTTCAGCTAGAAATGTGATTGAGCGGTGTTTTGGGTTGCTTAAGAAAAGATATACAATTTTACGAAGTCCCTCGTTCTATCCTATTAGGGTTCAGAGCCACATTATTATTGCTTGTTGTTTGTTACAAAATTTTATTTGTATGAACATGGATGTTGATCCCGAAGAAGATGCAACTCTTTTGCCAAAACACATACCCGTAGGAGATGATACTATAGTTGATGAAGGTGATACAATTGATTTTGTGAAAAGTAGCCATGAGTGGACTCAATGGCGTGAGGACCTAGCAATCGAGATGTGGGAAATATGGAGAGGAGAACGTGGCGTGTAGAATTTTTATCTTTGCCAGTTTTGTTATGTTTGTAATTGGCCTAGACTATAAATTATTGTATTTGAATTCATTTCAATTTTTTTCTTTGTGCAATATGTATTTGCCAACTCGGATTTATAATTTGTATTCTAATTAAACATATAATTAGACAAGGTTTTGTTTTAATTGTTTCAAAGATGTCAAAATTCTAGAATTTTATTGAAATATTTAAATTATGTTAATATTGTGCTAGTGATTATTCTAATTATACTGCAATTATAATTTCGAGGTTTTAGTTTGCTAGTAAGTAATTTCGAGGTTTTAGTTTGCAAGTATGTTAATATTGTGCTAGTGATTATTCTAATTAAACATATTTTGTTTTTATTTGCTAGTAGGTTTTAGTTCGCTGTAAGTAATTCTAAAGATAATTCTAATACCATTGAACTCTAATTTTGATAGTAATTATGCTGCCATGTTTTACTTTATTTGTTGTTATCTAGCAACAAATGGCCTCCATACCTCGCCAATGGACTGAACAAGAAACTGAACAATTTGTGGTGTTCATGGAGTAATTGGTTATTGAAGGCAAGAGGGTAGATGCCGGTCAATTTAAGCCAGGGGAATTTCAAAATCTGGTGGACAAGTTGAATGAGAAGTTTCCTGGATGTGGTCTCACTGTAAAGCACATTAGAAACAAACAGACGCGCCTAAAAGAAAAATATATGTTTGTGGCTGAGATGTTGGGTTGTAGTGGTTTTGGGTGAAATTCTGAAAAAATGTGTGTTGAAGTAAATAGTAAACAAGTACTGGAAGCTTGGGGAAAGGTGTGATCGTAATTTTTTCGCATTTAAAAGTGAATCTTGGTCGAACGCTGAAGAGTCTTGGTTTTAACACAATAGAGATCATGCAAATTGCAAAAAAAATTTGTGCAAAATCCAGAATTGAAGGCAACCTTTTGGAGTTTGGACGAGGAAAAGGTGGCATTCGCTCGAGATATAATGGAAAACTTTTAGCTAGTGTTTAGTGTATTGCTAAACTTACTGAGATATTTTGGTAAACTTACTAGGGTATTTTGATAAACTTAATAGACTTCTCAGTGTTATGTTGTTTTTTTCTTATGTTGGACAATTGAAGTACACTACCTACATTGCAACTCTTTTATGCGTTCCGTTGAATTTTATTTGTATTGGGCAATTTGTTTATGTTGATTTTCTGCTATTATACAACTAAGTTATCCACTAGGTGAATCTTAATTGCATTATGCAATTTTGCACTTAAAACTATGCAATTCCACAAAAAATTTTCAATTCTGCATTATCTATGTTAACTTTCAGGTGAATTTTACTTGTATTGGGTAATTTTGCCCCAAAATATACTCTAATAAGTATCTATAATTTTACTTCATCAAATTTTGCTTAGTATGTATTGATTTTCTGCTATTCTGCACTTAAGTTAATCAACGGATCTAATGTATCTCTTACATTAATTTTCTGCATAATATTTACAACTTGAGTTCTTAATTTTTGCACCTACATATTCATGAAAAGAAACCAAAATATACTCTTATAAGTTAAAAAAAGATACTATTAGCTAAAAAAAAAAACAGCAAACCAAAATACATATAAAAGAAACCACTTTCCATTGAATTTTCAATTTACATAAGTTCATTACAAGTGAAGGAACCAACAAACAATTGTTTATTCCCTAAAACTATACAAATATAACTTATGCTATTCTTAAAGCATCCAATAGCTGTGAGAATAGTTTTCTTATCACTGCAGATGTACTATTTGGAAGACCAAGAGAGCTTTCAAAAATAGAAATGGTTATCAAGAATTGGAGACTTAGTAGTCTTGAGGAAGATGACTGAGAGTTCTTGGTTGATGGAGGACGTATATAGATATTGTGAAAATCAACATATTTACCAGCTAGATTGCTATGACTAACCATGACAATGCCTATAAGTCTCCTGCATATACAAATGAATGGGGATTTATGAATTAGTTATATCATCGGTAAAACTTTAAAAAATAAAAAACTACAATGATGGGAATAATTCAAAGATTTGATAGATATGATTATCCTTAAAGCAACAACAAGTGTGAGCCTTTTGATTAATTTAAATGAAAACTACTTACATCTTATCCAACATAGAAGTTGTTTGTTACAAAATCCAAAAATCCTAATAGAAATCAAAGCAATTGGTTTAGACTTTCAGATGATAAATGGATAGAAAAAGTATCATGAACAACTCCTTCAGTTCTGATTTTAACAACCTAGAAATTAGTAAGATATTTCTACCAAAAACTGAAAATGGGAGAAATTCCTAATATGCCAATTGATTAATCTAGTCATAAAATTGATTAACTACTTACCTCAACATACATAAGAAATAACTGCCAAAAGAAGAGTAGGTTTAGATACATTAATCTTATTAGAAAAATGGAATGAATCATGCAGAGACAAAAACAAGCTTTATGAGGTGTTAACCATAACACCTTTTTTAGTATTATTAGGAATAACTGAATTGCAATATCTGACTGTATTAAAAGACCTTAACAAAAATAGCAAAGAAATTCAGATTTAATTTAAGAGATAATGTCAAATATGTTTCTTAGTCGTAAGCTTTTTTCCATTGTTTTTTCCTTTATGCAGTAGTATTTTTTGAAATCAGACCACAAAAAATCACATCCAATGAGGTGATTTCAATCAATTTTTATGACAATAACAATTACAGGAAAGCAATCTCTTTCATTCTCTCTCTATTTTTACTAATACCATGAAATTGAAAACAAATTATTAAAGTTCCTAACTAACAAATTGCACAACTTTGAGTTAGTGTGACTAAATCAGATAGAAAAACAAAACGGTATGTGAATTTGTTTGACATTGGGTTCTTACCTCTAAGGGCTGTATGGGAAACACGATGTTGGTCAGAAATGTGGATTCAATCTGAAACAAGTTCTTATCAGGGCTTCCCAACCATTGGACAATTAGCTGAATCCAGAAGAATTTGGAGTTTTGAAGGGTCCACATTGAGTCTATCCTTGAGGAAACAATTCACTGCCAGCCATGGGAAGCATCGGAACCCTTGAACCCAATATCCTAAACTCAGAAACAAATCCTCAAACACACTGTACCTGCGAACACCCACACAACAATTAGGGAGAAAAGAGATTTCTGGGGGCAGGGTGGGACGGGGTGGGAACCCTCGAACCAATTTGGGAAAAGTGGAAACTGAATAGCTTTTTTCCTTTTAATTATTGAATTTTTAATTTAAATTAAGAGGGTAAAATAGTCATTTTAATTATGTAGTGTCTTGTTCTATGTAAACAAATATAATATTAGACATTATACTAATATCATGTCTATCATATCCAAACGACATACATAAACACAAATATTTTATGTCTATGTCTCAAGTGTCTATGTCTTAATATCTATGTCTTAATATATACACAAAACAAACGCAGCCTCATGGAATAAACGATTAGGTGTGTGTTTGGATTGCAGTTTACAAACGGGAGTTTGCATAAAATTGATTTTGCAAACTTGATTTTGATAAAAAGTAAGTTTGTGTTAAAGTGATTTATGTTTGGTAATTTTTGTATCAAAACAAATTATAGTAAAATAAATGTTGTTTGGCTTATACCATTCAAAATCACTTTTAGATAAAAAATTACTGAAATGGACATCAACTTAAATAATTTTTTTATATTATCCTATCATTTTAATTTAGATATTTAAATAGATCTTATTAGTTAATTTTATAATAAAATTAATATTTATTTACTAAAATAAAAATAACATATAAAAATAGACAAAATATATTTTTAAATAAAAATAAAAAATATAAATTATACATATATATATATATATATATATATATATATATATATATATATATATGTAAAAGAATATTTAATCAAATACGTTATATTTTTTAAGTATTAATGTAAGAATGTTACTTTAGTATTTTTTTTACATCGTAGACTCAATAATCTTATTCTTAATATTAATTTAGAATCCAACGTTTATGATTTTATTATTATCTATGATTAATTTTTTATTTAATTTATCTTTTTTAATAGAATCATAATTTATATTACAAAAAATTACACTAAAATTATAGTATACGAGAATTATAATTAAAAAAGAGAGTACTAAAAATAATAAAAATAAATAAATATTTACTTTGTAAGAATTGAAACAAATCTGAAATTTCTTGATGATTTTTTTATATAGTATATTTTTAGTATTTTTAGTATTCTTTTTTTAGTATGCTATAATTTTTTACTATTATTATGATTTACAGTTAATTTTTTGTTTAATTTACTTTACCTAATAGAATTAATAAATTATATTATAAAAAGATAATAACAAACATAATACCCAAAAATCACAATTATAAAAATGTATAATGTCAAACAAACAGTTGAAAAAAAAATAAATAATAGAAAAATAGAGCTCATATAAATAAAAATAACAAAAATTCTACAAATAATACAATAACATACATAAAGGATAAAGTTGGTAAAAAGTAAATAAATGGTTAGTATCCAGGGCTAAAAGCCGTTAAGAAAACGCAGAAGCTAAAAATAGTTGCTTCTTATAAACGTGGTTTCGGTAGTAAAATCACTTTTGCGTTCATGAGAAAAAAAATTTGCCAAACCAAAATTTGAAACTTTCAAAAAGTCTAAACGTGCTTCTTTCCTTCCAACGATTCCAAACACACCCTAAAAGTCTTGCCATTTTTTAACATTTTTGTTGTAGGCATGCCATATTCATAACTAAAATGCACCATTTGTCTGCGTTGTAGTTTCATTATGCTGTATTCTTTATATTTTAGTTGAATTGTTCGGCACAATTTGTATGTTCATTTAAACAATTGTTTGTACTTTTTCTACATTTTATATCTAAGTTGCCATTGGTAGTAAGTCTGTTTTAGTGCAAAGATTATGGAGGGAATTGAAGATTTTTGTAGTTAAATTTGTTTTAAATATGTTTAGTTTAAAACATGCTATATTCAACTTGTTTGTTGTAATTGCTATGATAAATAGTTCTATGAAATAAACTTGCGTTGAATGCGTATCTTTTACTTCTACCATTATCCAGACATAGTTACAACACTTGATTGATCTAATTGTCGTTATGCTCATGTTTTCTTAGGTAAATTTCATGTGACCTTTGTAAATTTACATAAATAATTCCATGCAGGAGTTAATTAAGCTGAGTAGTCATCAACTAAAGTCAAGTTAGTTGGGATCCAATGAACTTTGATTACTTGTGGTCTAAAATGTAAGTATAATATTCACTATTAATTAGTCTTAAAATCATTCACTCACATAAATAATATTAGAGTTAAGTATTTTTTTCGTCCTTAAGGTCTGGGACAAAAATAAAATTCGTCCCCAATCTTTTTTTATTATTAAAATCATTCTCAATGTTACAAAACGTTATAAAATCGTCTTTTACTACTTCAATTTTATTATCTTGACCAAATTACCCTTTATAATTAATAAAAATAATATTAAAACAAAAACAAAAACAAAAAACCCTCCCCAAAAGGTAGAGAAGGAGGCGGGGCGAAGATGGTACGATGGTGGAAAGAAAGAAAAGAAGAATTGAGATTTGTGGTTAGGAGGAGGGGGTTCCGAAGAAAGGGATAGGAGGAAGAGTAAAAAGAAGGAGATGAGAGGGAAGAAACCGAAAAGATACAGGGTTTGGGTTTGGGTGGGGGGTTATTTTGTTTTTTTAATATTATTTTTATTAATTATAAAAGGTAATTTGGTCAAGATAATAAAATTAAAGTAGTAAAGAATGATTTTATAACGTTTTGTAACGTTCAGAATAATTTTAATAAGAAAAAAAGGTCAAGAACGAATTTGATTTTTGCCCCAAACCTTAGGGACCAAAAAAATGCTTAACCTATAATATTATTAAATTTTTTATTTCTGAAACTCACTAACACTCAAATATAGAGGAGAGAATTTCTTGTACTTCAATACATACGCATTTCATTTGATGGAGCACACTTTACAAACATATAAGTATCACCAATTTATAGATGTTATAGGCGGTGATTTATATTACAACTTGTAGCTAAAACACACTTTCTAAAATCTTGTATAGCTGATAAACTATTCCTATGTATTGGCGGTAAGAAACTTGTAGATATACCTCTTGCATGCTTTTTGACTTCTCAAACTTTTCAGCACATATATCAACTAATCAAAATTGAACTATTAACCAAATTGCTCTTGGCTCATATGTGCATGTATTTTAGTTATTTCTTGGTCTTTGTATCCATACAACTCTGATTACTAGCTGAATTAGTCATCATTCATGAAAAACCTAATGTGGTGGTGTAGTATAAGTTGATTTAATTTTTTTTAATCAATATTGCTTTTCTTAAATTAGACTTACATAGTTCATTGTTTCAAATATCTTCTTCAATTGGTAAAAAAATTCGTTCTTCAATGATTTTGTAAATATATTTGTAACTTATTTTTTGGTAGGACAATATTTTATCACAATTTTTTTTCATTCACTAACTTCTCTAATTATATGACATCAAATATCAATATATTACTGAATTTTTGCAAAGTGCAATAGTTAACTTGTTATCACAAAATATTGTTATTAGAGTATTTTGTTTCTCGTTCAATTCTTCAAGGATTCTTCTTATTTACATTGTTTGTGTTGCACAACTTGTTGGTGTTATATATTCTGCTTCTGCTGTAGAGAGAGCAATTACTAGTTATTTTTTCGATGACGATAAAATTGCACCAGAACCAAGATGAAATACAAATCCTAAAGTTCTTTTTCTTGCTTTTATATCTCCGCCCCAATCACTATCAATGTAATCGAAAAGGTTCATTTTATTAATATTTTCATAATAAATACCATTATTTAAAGAATCTGTTTTGCAGCTTGCAAATGGTTAGTATAACGCTCCTCCATAAATCTGCTAAGTAATCCAATTCCAAACAGGATATCTGGTCTAGTCGCAGTCAAGTACCTTAGACTTCCAAATCAAATTTTTGTAATAAGTGGGATTTACCGCTCTTGCTTTATCTTCTCTCAAAAACTTAAACTTTTCTTCGACCGAAGTAGAAACTGATTTTGATTGCTCCATCTAAAATTTCTTCAAAAGGTCATTTGTATATTTCTTCTGAGAAATAAAAATTCCATCATCTTTTTGAACTACCTTAATACCAAGAAAGTAAGACATCAAGCCCATATCTGTAGTTTCAAAGTGCTTTATTATAGCCTCCTTGAATTCTACAATTATCTTTAAATTGTTGCCGATAAAGATAAAATTATCAACATAAAGATACATGAGCAAGATATTTCTAAGTTCAACGAACTTGATATAAAGAGAATATTCAAATGAACATCTTCTGAAATACTAAAACCATTCTAAGTGAAATAAGAATCAATCTTCTTGTACCATGCTTTTGGTGCTTGTTTTAACCCGTACAAAAAGCTTTCTCCAATATGTAAACTTTATCTTTTTCTCTAAGAACTTCATATCTTACAGGTTGCTCCTTATACACTTCTTTTTCTAATGTACCATTTAAAAATGATAACTTAACATCCATTTGATATATCTTCTACTTAATTAATTCGAATAGTATCTAATCTAGCAATGGGAGTAAATACTTCAAAGTAATCAATGCCTGATTTTTGTTTGTATATCCCTTAGCAACTAATCTTGCTTTGAAACGATAAACTTCACCATTAAGATTGTATTTAGTTTTATAAACTCACTTTACTACAATAGGCTTCTTGTTTGCCGGTAAATCTATCAGCTCTCATGTGTCATTCTTCTAAATAGCATAAATTTTCTCATCCATTGCTTTCTTCCAATTGTTGTCTTTAGAGGCTTTTCAAAGTTCAACGGCTCACAATTTGAAAATAGAGCAAAATTTATGATTTTTTCATCGGACGAATCGTCGTCATTGCCAACTTCATAATCTGCTAATCTAGTGGGTAGTCTCCGCTCTCTTTGAGGTCTTCTAGACGATTCTGGTTGTTCAATTGTGTCTAATTTTCTTTCTTTTTCTTCATCACACGTATTTGGAATTACAATTTGCTATTTTTCTGTCTTTCTATTCCAGTCCCACATGCCTTTCTTGTCAAATGTCACGTCTCTGCTGATAATCACCTTCTTTGATTCTGGATTATACAAATTGTATGATTTTGAGTATGTGATATAACTGATAAAGATATACTTTTTGCCTTTGTCATCTAACTTCTTCCTTAATTAATCTGTAACATGGGCATAAATAATACATCCAAAGACTCTGAAATGATGAATGGAAGGCCTCTTTCCACTCCAAGCTTCTTCAGGAGTTTTATCACGAACATTCTTCATTAGACACTTATTTAAAATATGTACTGCTATCACAACTGCTTCTACCTAAAATTCTTTAGGCAGTTGTTTTGATTTGAGCATGCATCTGACTCTATCCATGATCGTTCTATTCTTTCTTTCAACAACTCTATTTTGTTGAAGAGTATATCTAGTTATTAGTTGGTGTTAAATTTCGTGTTGCTTAAAGTAATCTGAACATTATTTTGTTCTTCTGTCAATTCTGAGGATTTTGATTTTACAGCCACTTTGTTTTTCGACAAACACCTTGAATGTCTTGAAAGCATCACATGCTTCTAATTTCTTGTTCAAAACATATATCCATGTATATCTACTAAAATTATCAATAATAGTGATAAAATACCTGCTACAACCATTGCTTGGAACTTCAACAGAACAAAGATCTAAACGCATAATTTAATTTCGAGTAATCTTCTAGTTCTCCATACCTTTCTTGTAGGAAATGGATCTTTGCTTCTTTCTCAATTGCCAAATCTCACAAACACAATTAGGAATATGAACCCGTGGTAAAGCAAAAACAATTCCTTTTTTTAACATGTAATTTAGGACAGAAAAATAAAAATCTCCAAACTACATATGCTACAGCCAACTATCATCAAGTGTCACAGAACTCAAGCAAGAGGGATTAACATGTTGAATTTTCAATGAACATATTCTGTTTAAAGTAAACTTTGCTTTATCTCTGAATCTTTTATTGTTGTCAAACACAGTGCAATATCCACGATAAGTTACCATCTTATATCCTTTCTCATATAACTACCCCTACTCAGTAAATTGTAATCAAGTCCAAGAGTATAGAAAATATCAAAAATATAACTCAGAGAACCATCCTTTAAACTAATTGGTATTCACCCTTTTTTCTTCAATATGGATCTTTGTAATATTACCAAATTTTAATAATAGTTTAACTGAATCATCTAGTGAAGAAAATAATTCTTTTCTACCAAATATATCACTACAAGAAAAAAGGCCTATCGCCATACTTTTTTTTTGCTACGCTTCAAAATCGTGGCCAAAAGGAGTCAATGACCACGCCTTTTATGAGGGTGGCGATTGATTAGAGATTTGGCCATGCTTTTTTTGCTATGCTTCAAAAGCGTGGCCAAAAGGGGTCAATGGCCATACTTTTATGAGGATGGCAATTGATTAGAGATTTGTCCACACTTTTTCTTGCCACGCTTTTACGAAGGTTGCAATTGATTAGAGATTTTGCCATGTTTTTTCTTGTCACCCTTCAAAAGCGTGACTGAAAGAAGTCAATGGCCATGCTTTTTAAGGACTACCAATTCAGCCATTAAGAGAGCATACCGGTTTTTTTAAAAACCCTAAATAAAATACCCCACCCCCAAATCACCACCTCTACTCCTCTCTGGTGCCGACGCCATCCAGCCCAGAAGCCACCGTCATCCTCAATCTCTCTCCTAGCGTCATTGTTAGTCTTTCTCTCTATGTCGTGTGTTTTCGGTGTCTCGTTTTGCGTTGTTTGTTCTCAACCTCAGAGCACTGTTGTTCTGTCTGCCATCGCCGTGGTGCACTTGTGTCGTTCTCACTCCTCAGCGCCGTCGTTCTCAGCAGACAAGAGTAGCATGGTTCTTAGCAAGTCAGCATCGTCACTGCTGTCAGTGTTGTGACATCGTGGTGCTCTGTCTCTCTTCTTCATCGTTGCATCTTTTCGCTTCCAATTTATACATATATAACATTTTTAATAAAAAAATTTATGACGAAAAACTCATATAAATACATCATAAAATGATTTTGATTGTAATCTGATCCAAATTTTTCTACTTAAAAAATTAATTTTAATATTTAAAATTATCTTAATTTATTTTTAAAAATGATAATTCTTTTAATTTTAAAACTCAGAGGATAACTACCAATTCGATACTTAAAAAATTTAGATACCGACAAAAAAGTTTCTAAAATATTATCGACAAAATATTTTCTGAATGATTTGAATATGCGAGAAATATAACTAATATAAAATATTATATTTTTTAAGTGATAAATAATTTTTGTATTTAACAAACGGACTTATCCATTTAATCTAATTTTTTATGGCAATATTTGAATAAATATTTAGAAGATAAAAAAATTTGAAACAAAATTTGATTTCTAAATTTTTTTATTTTTTTAAAAAATTTAGCCATTCACAATAAAATTTTTTAAAACATTCCCTTGATATAAAATTATTAAATTTTAAAGATAAATTTTTTTATTAATTTAATACTATTTATAAAAAATTATGTCAAAATTTTATATCTCAAATTTTTTAAAAATATATATTTAATATTTATTTTTTATTCCGTTTTAAAAATTTTTAAAAAGTTTTTTAATTATTTGGAATTATTTTTGTGAGTGATTTGAATTTTTGGTATTATACTATTATTTAATTGTTTATTCTTTCTTTTTTCTTTTTCTTTTTTTTTATTTATTTTAACTCATGTACGTGTGATAGTGATACTGAGTACTCGCTGCTCTGACCTCTCAGACAGTAGCAAAGACCCGCCCCCTAGTCCCCAACTTTACTCATCCACCCCGCCACTCTCCCTCTCGAATCAACTCTCAGGTATCAATTCCATTCATCTCGTAACTTTCCACTTCATATTTCTAACTAGTTACGAATGCTCTAAAACTTCCCAAGATTTTAGTAACTAACTTTCCTGTTATTCCATAATAACTAAAACTTTGGGGGGTCTTCTTTTTTCTTTTTTTTTTTTTAAATCTTATACCACGTGCATGTTGTTTTGAATTTTGATGGAGTGTTCAGAGGATTGTTGTTGAAAGTCATGGTAAATATTTAAGCTTTGTGATGCTATGGTGTTAAAATAGGGGTTTTAAGGGTTTAGTATCAAGTTTGAACTTCGAACACTGTGCCCTTGGAATAAACACATGTTTGTTTGATAGACTGTTCGAAACCTTGCTCCCTTGCAAGAAAACTAACTTCCGTAGCTTGCTATGTAAAAATTTTTCCTAATGTTATTGTAAATGACCTCTGAACTATGTAGGTAAGGTTGCAGCTCTGATATATTCAATCATAAGATAAGGATGCAGGCAACTGCTGGAGTTGCAATGATGGGTTCTCTGCAGCAACCCGTTTGGACCAAGGGGCTGTCTTTCCCTTCAAATAAAGGGTATGGCGGTAATGGATTTATCCCTCAACTAACGTTCCACAATGCAAAACCATGCAAAGCATCTCCTGTTGAAGGTAGTTTAGTCACAGGGGCTCCATCATCTTTGTCTGTCTCAGTGCCTGAAATCGGAGGTAACTATGCTTCTACCATTTGATTGAAAGAATTCTCAATAATATCTTAGCCAGATGTATATATGGTATTTAAATGGCGACTATGCAAATATCAGGGGATGGAAGCAAGTTCTTGGACTACGGCTTGAGTGAAGCTGATCCCGAGGTTCGTGAAATTATTGACAAGGAAAAGGACCGACAATTTAAAAGTCTAGAGCTTATTGCCTCTGAGAATTTTACTTCTAGAGCAGTGATGGAAGCAGTTGGTTCATGCCTTACAAACAAGTACTCTGAAGGGCTACCGGGTAAAAGGTAGAGTCACCATTTACTTTTTCATATTATTAAAAATTAAAAGTTTGGTTCCTTTTTTCCTTCTTTAATCTTACTGATTGGGTACTCGTTATACTTGTAAGGTACTATGGTGGTAATGAGTTTATTGACGAGCTTGAGATCCTATGCCAAGAAAGGGCACTAGCTGCATTCCATGTAGATGGAGAGAAGTGGGGTGTAAATGTTCAACCATTATCTGGTTCCCCAGCTAATTTTGCAGTATATACTGCAATTCTCAAACCGCATGATCGAATAATGGTAAACTACTTTTCATTTACTTTAATTTAACCAACACTATATAGTGGTCTGTGATGGTCTTAACTTACTACGGTAAGTTGCTAGGGTTTGGACTTGCCTCATGGGGGACATTTGTCGCATGGATTCATGACACCTAAAAGACGTGTATCAGGAACATCAATTTATTTTGAATCTATGCCTTATCGACTTGATGAGTCAACAGGTATTTTTTTTGTAATTGAATTAGTGCAGATATAGTTGCTAATTTCTTTGATAAAATTTTAACCTTTTTTGGAATCATATAAGGTCTTATTGATTATGATATGTTGGAGAAAACTGCTATTCTCTTCCGGCCCAAACTCATTATTGCTGGTGCTAGTGCTTATCCTCGAGACATTGACTACCATCACTTCAGAAAAGTATGTTTTCTATCTGATTATTTTCTGGAGTTTATCTTGCTCATGATATGTCCTCACATCATGATTGGCAAGAAGCTAATTATGTCTCATACTCGTGAAGATTGCAGATGAAGTAGGCGCTTTTCTTATGATGGATATGGCTCATATAAGTGGGCTTGTTGCTGCATCTGTGCTTGCTAATCCCTTTGAGTTTTGTGATATTGTGACCACCACAACCCATAAGGTCTATCATGAGGCTTTTCCATATTGTGTTTTTGTTTTTTAAAAAACCAATGTTATTGTTTTATTCGAATCCATCTAACATGTAATTTTTCTTTGTCATACTTACGAAACATACTGGTTACTTAATCCATTATATATTTTTCCCTCCAGTCCTTGAGAGGTCCAAGAGGTGGAATGATATTCTTCAAGAAAGATCCGGTGCATGGTGTTGATCTAGAGTCTGCCATTAACAATGCCGTTTTTCCTGGCCTTCAGGTAAATTAGCAATGTCCCGCTAGCTTATTGAGAGGATGCGAGGATTGTATACACCTATGCAGTCTGACATTTATGTTTTCTTTACCTTTGTTAGTTTGAGATTCTAATATTGTGCTGAATCAATTGAATAGGGTGGTCCTCATAACCACACTATTGGAGGACTAGCAGTTTGCTTGAAGCATGCCCAATCTCAGGAATTTAAAATTTACCAGAACCAGGTATATGTCTTTTCATTGTTGGTTAGAATTGGGCATATTAAGCTACTTCCTAACTACCAAGCATGCATGTGGCTGCCATCTTGCAGGTGGTGTCTAACTGTAGAGCTCTGGCTAACCGGTTAATCGAGCATGGGTATAAACTGGTCTCTGGTGGTAGTGATAACCACCTGGTTCTTGTCGATCTGCGGCCAGCTGTAAGCCTCTGCTCTCATTTTGTTTAAATTGTCAGATTTGATTCTTAATTCTCTCTTTTTCTTGCAAACTTGCAGTGTAAATTGCATTGTAAAGCTTCACATGCTTTTATATGTAAAAAGACATGATCATATTGCATAATGTAAAAAATCACCACCCTTTCCTTATTCTGGCTATGTATCATATTAATTGGCATTACATCCTTTAGGGTATTGATGGCGCCCGAGTAGAGAAGATTCTGGACATGGCTTCCATAACCCTCAACAAGAATTCAGTGCCAGGTGAGATCCTTAGTGTATTATTTTCTAATGTATTCTTGGTGATGATTATGCTACATTTCATTGACATGCCTAATCACAAAAGGTGACAAGAGCGCCCTAGTTCCGGGAGGCATTCGCATTGGATCGCCTGCAATGACGACAAGAGGACTTGGGGAGAAAGAATTCACATTAATAGCAGACTTGATTCATGAGGGTGTGCAGATAAGTCTCGAAGCCAAGAGTCTGGTCTCAGGGACAAAACTACAAGACTTTTTGAAGTTCGTAACATCTCCAGGGTTTCCTTTAGGAGACAAAGTCTCAAAGTTGCGTAGTAAAGTTGAAGATCTTACTACTAAGTATCCAATCCCTGGTGTCTAAATAGGTTAGTTGTTTCAATAAGCGATAGAAACTAAGATGGTTAGAAATTTTGGTATAATAACTTACATGCTTCATATATGCTACTGAATTGTTTTATAAAAAGGTTTATCTTTCCTTGCAAAATGTGTCCCCTCCTTTAATCCCTTAAAGAAAAGAAAATCCTTTTGTAGATGTTGGCTACATTTTTGTTTTATAATTTTATTTTGTTGCGGTCTTGGTGCATTTTGATATATACTCCTAAGGAAATATTCAGATCAAGACCCAAAAGAAACATAACTGGAAGGCTTAAAATTTGCTAGATAGAAGAACACGAAAGAAACATCATCTCTCAAAATATGAAAGTATGTAGGAATCTAATT
Organism: Arachis stenosperma; assembly: GCF_014773155.1. NCBI lineage: Eukaryota > Viridiplantae > Streptophyta > Magnoliopsida > Fabales > Fabaceae > Arachis > Arachis stenosperma. The sequence continues at coordinate 110,644,786 of NC_080380.1, read as the reverse complement.
CGGGTATTCATTCATTGTTTTTGGTGCTACATTCTTGTGAATATCGTGTAGGTAACAAATGTAAGAAGTATAATGACCTCCAAGTCTTGCTCTGCGGACACGTACATACATGCTAAAATAAATAATTAGAAAAAGAAATAGGTGAAATTTTCCTTTTCCTATTAACACAACACAATTGCTGAAAGTTCATATTCTGCAATGGTCCTTTCGCTTGTATGGTGTATTATGTACGTGTTTGATTGGTAATTGTGTTTAATTTTTTTTTCTTTTTCAAAATTTCAGCTATACCTCTTCTTGGTTTCACTGTACAGAATGACTCCCGTGACTGTGAGTGCATAGCCCATCATTCCTATAACTGAAATTGGATTCTTGAATATCAGAATTGAGACAACCACTGCAACTGCCCCCTTTGCATTTCCTAGAACCTGTGAAAAGATTTGGCAAATCACATTTATATTTAGTTGGTTACACCACATATGACTTAAGGAACTGAATGCATCTCCTAAATCATGTGTATAACACCTTTACTAACAGAATATTATGCTTCCACTGCGCTAATGCCCTCCTGCACGTCTATATATGATAGGAGCCTTTACTTTAATGACCGAGCCATCAGAGTGGTGCAGTGGAAGCGTGATATTCTATTAGTGAGGGTGTTACAATGTGTGGTAATATGAGTCTTTAGTTTATTAATTTATTGCTTTATGGAGTTGATATTTGACCACAAAGCAAAGAAGTATCAAAGTCACTCTTCTATGCACTCTTTTAATCTCACCATATGCTGATATGCACATGAAATTTAATAATGGTGAGTGATACAGAATATCTTTCCTTGTAAATACTATACTGAAAAGGGCAGTTAATGTAGGATATTTCTTTATCAAGTGATAATGAAAGAAAACCTTTAAAGAAAATGTGATTTTTTTTAAAAAGGATAGAATAATTTCTCCTAAGTAAGCTATAATTATTGTGCACTTTACTAGTTATCTGATCTAATTAGGGGTGAATGCACTCATCATGTTTTTCAATCGAGTCTATTTTACTTTAGAGGAGCTACTATATTCATCCAATGACCAAAAAAAAAAAAAAAACCCCTCAATATATTTGATTGGAAAACATGGCATTGGGAAATACCTGAAGGGTGAGTGCACTTGTATGTTTTGTGACCAAAAAATTGGTCAAGTTCACAAAATATGCAAGAGAGGAACTGAACAGCAGATACCATACAATTCTGATATCATTTCTTGCAAGATCCACTGTGGTCCCAATCACATTTTTCTCCATCAGTAATGTTGCTGGAAACAACACCAACATTGCTATAGGTGCCATGTAAAGTAGAAGATTCATAGAATTCAACTTTTCCCTGAAAACCATCATCGAAGTAGTAAAATTAAAATGGTTGATAGTTGCTATTTGGGATGTTAACACCACCTGGGTGCTGTGTCATAAGAGCTGAAATGTTCTTTATGCACGCTTAGTAGCTGTTTTGGTATAGAAATAGAGTTATTGAAACACACAAATCATAAACAAAGAAAATGTTTGTCATGTAAGAAAGAGATAGAAATATAACTTCTTATGGCTTATCTTTATCTTAATATCTGAAGTGGAGTTTTAGAGTAATGGTTGAGTTATTTCCGATTTTTCGTATAACTTTTAAGATTATGAGTTCAAGTCATGAAAACAATCACCGATGTAAAGGAGAAAATAGATAAACTCATTACCCCTCTGAGGACAATAAAATAGATTGAAGCACCGATTTGAATGCTCTGGCAGCAGTTGATGAAACACAAATCAAAAACCCAAACAGATGGAAACTTCGTTCACCCTGCATCACAAAATAAATAAAAAAAATATTAAAAGAGTTACATCGCTTACATCACATGTGAGAAAGAGGATAATTGCTTTGATTATTATAAGGTCCTATCAAATTTGATGATGTGTTATAGTGCCAATGTCAGTGTCAGTGAGAGTAATTATCCAAAGTGACATAACTAATAACATGAAGTTGAAATGGCAATTGGCATAATGAATTAGTGACATAATATTACTTTTCTTAACGTGACTGATTGATATTAATAGAAGACTAAACTAAAACACAATTTAAAATGTGAATGATCAAATGAAAAAATTAAAACGAGCACAAATTTTGAACAATTAAATATAGATAAGGACTAATATAATTAATAAAAGCAATTGTTTGAAAAGGCTGAGTTCATAACCATAAAAATAATAAAAAAGTTAAGACTGAAATAATGAGGAGAACTTTAAAGCTGTTGATGCTGGAAAACTGGTGCAATGGACTTGTTACATATCAAGCAAGCTGAATATTCTTGCAGTTTTAGGGTATCTTGTCTTTTCCCTAGTAATGGCTTATCAAAACTTTTTAATTGGAATACTACTTTCCTAGCTAAAGAAACATATTGACTGATCTATCTTACCTAGCAATATAAAATTATGTTGGAATTAATTTCTCACCATAAGATGAGTTAATAATGAAGAATCTACATATTGGATCACTTGTTTGGGAGTTAAGGGAAATGAATTAGAGGATTAAATATGATTTCTATTTAATTGACATGCTTAAGTGAAGGAAGAGGAAATTAAGAGATGTATTAGTTTTTTCCGACTCCACAATCAAGAATCTCTTGCTAGGATAGACATGTATCCATACAAGAAACTTGTCCTACTGCATGTTTTTGTTGAAGTTATTATCTCTATCAGCTTCCCATAACCATAAGCATAGGTTTTCAGTCACTAATGCACAAATTAGCTGCTGTATTATGAAAGGTTGAAACAAAGATGGAAACAATTTCAACCATTGTTCATGCATGCAGATATTTACATATTTTTCTCTAAACTTCAATTATTTCATCAATTTATGATTAGGCATCATCAATTGTTATCTACTTCCCTTGGATTCTCAACAGTAAAAACACCACATAAAAGCTAAAAACACATGCAATTTATGGCAGATATAGGAGTATATACCCAAATTTCTCCCCCAACGAATTTCATATTAGACTTTTTGATCTCCAATAAAAATTTATTACTTTGGAAGTCTTTAAGTTAGACAGTATGGTCCTTTTATCACTGAGAATTAAATGTTGAATATGCATATTGACAAATAAGCTTCTAATAAATTTTATTATAAAGCAGCTAGATCCTCAATAAATACTATTAATCCTCTTTATAAAGGAACCAATCCATCTCCAGAGCCTCTAAAGTAATAAAAATTTATTAAAAGTTAAAATGTTTGATTTAAAATTTCTAAAGAACTAATTTGGATATTTAGTCAGTAAATAAATTTACCCCAGTAGCTATGATGACTCCTCCAACAACAGGCAACAGGGTACAATATGTAACCCAAGCCTCTCTTTTGCTGGTCATGAAATAGGCGAAAACGGCAGTGAAGAACGGCGTGGTGGCGCCGATGGCCTGGTTAAAGGACACTGGAATGTAGTTAAGCGATATGTTTCCACAGACGACAGAGAAGCAGAAAACAAGGCTAAGGAAACAAATCTTGGCAAACTGTCTCCTTGATTGTATGTTCTGCAAAGGGACAACTTGCATTATTGAAATGGCAATGAAGCTGAGAAGAGAACACATCATCATGTGACACATGGTGAGGAAAACAGGGTACTTGAAACCATAGTTGCTTAGCAAGTACTTGTTCAGAAGGAGAACACCAATGTTGGAACTGTACCAAGAAATCACCACCCCTATGGTTGGCCACGGAATTGCCTTCATAATATAATATGATAACAACAAGAATCTGGGTCTTAACAAATGGGTTTTAAGCAAATTGATACCTTTTTTTTGTTTTCTTGGCTGAGAAATTCTCAAGGTGGAAGGTTTTCTAACTGATGGTGTAATGTATGATTATAAGTTAAGAAAAAAACTTAAAAGAGAGGGAGAAGTGATTGCATATGAAGCTATATTTCATCTCAAAAAAAAAAAAAAAAAAAAAAAGCTGAGAAGGGACACATACCCCACCAATTTGTTTGAGGTGTATCTTTATACTTCTGGTTACAGTTCTAACTTTTCACATTTATTAAGAGATTATTAGACCTTAATTTGGACTAACTTAAACTAATAGAGTAAATGTGATTTGCCGTTATATTGATTCAAAAGTTTAAAGTAATAATTTTATGTATTTTATATTAGAGAAATGTTTTGTGACCAATATTTTTTTTTCTTATTTTTTACTTTTTTTAATGGGTTATTTTTACTTTGCTTATGTATTATTTACACTAACTAATTTTTCACCTTTTTTTTTTTTACTAAAAGCATTGATCAACAAACATTCTCCATTATATTATATACATCTCATATAATCTGTGTTTTTTTTTTTGGTAAAATCATATAATCTGTTGTGATAAGTTCTGATGTGATGCCCATTTCCAATGAAATTCTATTTACCAAAGGATGACTCTATTAAATGTAGTTTGAAAATGTTTCATTATAAATAGAGGCTTAAGCCTCTGAATGAAAACACAAGCAATAAAGCATTTCTCTCTCTTCTTTTATAATATGCTTTTCTCTTTCATACTATTCTCCCTCTTATACTTTATTATAATTAATTATATCTACTATATTGATATACTAATTCTAGTGAATATTACTATTGAATTATTAATTATATTTCCATATTTATATTTGTTACTTCCTTATTATTTAGTTATTTTACAAACGTTATCAGCACGAAGCTCTAACAAAATTTTAGGAAGACTCCAGGTAACAAATTTTATTATGTCGAATCTTTCATCTTGAATATAATGCTCTTGATATATTTAGAAATAATTATTTACCATGGATATTAGATGCTGAAATCCATCTTGATTTAATGGATCTTGAAGATACCATTGAGGCTGAAAATAATATATCCCAGAAGGATAAAGATAAAGCCATATTTTCCTTTGTCGTCATCTTGAAGTATGATTAAAAATGATATCCCACATTAAAAGATCTTGCAGATCTGTGAAAAGACTTTGAAAAAAGGTACAGTCATGTGATACTTCCTCAAGCCCGATATGTTAGAGAAAATTTTATCGACCTTCCATGTCTCGAATGTGCTCCTGCAGCAGCAATATTGAGAAAAGAAATTAAAAAGTATTTCTGAATTAATTTCTTTTCTTGTTGCTGAATGCAACAATGAGTTACTTTTGATAAATCATGAAGCGCGTTCAGTTGGCGCCGCCCCATTTCCTGAAGTAAATACGGCAAATTATACCCCAGAAGAGGTAAATGACAAGATTTTGATGACAGAAAAATTATGGAAGGAAATGAATTATGTCACAAGAAAAGATCTCACCAGAAATGGGATAAAGAAAGAAATAATGGGCAAGTATATCAATTGAGGATTAATCTTCCATTGTGGTGGAAAGCGCCATTGGTCACGTACCTGTCGTACCCAAGGCACCTAGTTGATCTTTATCAAGCATCAATGAAAAAGGATTGACAAAGAAAAGGAAACAAATTTTTGTTTCAAATGATGAAAATTCCACCACTCATTATGATGTATCTAATTTCTTTGAGGATTTGAAGGAATATTGGCTATTTGATCAATGATGAAATAATTTGATATGTGTATGTGTTTGTTAAGTATTCATGTGATAATTTTACTGTGCATGTACTTCTACTCATTTATATTATTATCATTTGTTTTTGAAGAAAAATGGAAAGGACATATCCTGAAGATATTTGTCTTGCAAATAGTGCAAGTTCACTATTCTTAAAAGTAATATATATTTTACCCATCTTGTGCCAAAAGAGAATATGTTAATACTATTATTGGCTCGGGCAATGTGATAGAAGGCTCCGGAAGAGCTATAATTTTGTTTCTTGGAGGAACAAATTTATAATAATAATGCACTGTTATCTACCAAGTCTCGAAGAAACTTGTGAGTTTTAAAGATATTCGCCGAAATGGATATCATATTGAGACTATGAATGAGGGAAATCATGAGTATTTATGTATCACAACTCATGATTCAAATAAGAAAGTTATATTAGAAAAATTACCCTCACTTTCATCTGGGTTGTATTATACCAAGATTAGTGCAATTGAATCACATGCCATTGTAAACCAGAAGTTTACTAGCTCAAATGAGTTCATAACTTGGCACGACCGATTAGGTCATTCGGGAACAACCATGATGAGGAGAATTATTGAAAATTTCATGGACATTCACTAAAGAACCAGAAGATTCTTAAAACTAGTGAATTTTGTGTGCGCATGTTCTCAGGGAAAGTTAATTTTAAGGCCATCACCTAAGATTGGATTTGAGTCTCCTGATTCCTAGAAGGATTCAAGGTGATATATGTGACCTATTCATCCACCAGTGGATCTTTTAAATATTTTATGGTCCTAATAGACGCATCTTCGAGATGGTCACATGTGTGCTTATTATCTTCTGCAACCTGGCGTTTGCGAGATTATTGGCTCAAATTATTCGATTAAAAGCACAATTTCCAGAAATCCAATTAAAGCAATTCGTCTTGATAATGCTGGATTTTACATGCCGCATTCGTTTGAGGCCAACGAGCTATCATCAATTCTCTCCTATTAATTAGCTTTTGGCCAGCAGCCAAATGTTTCCCATTTAAGAATATTTGGGTGTGTATATGTTCCCATTGCACCACCTAATCGTACCAAAATGGGACCCCAAAGAAAATTGGGGATATATGTTGGTATGATTATCCCTATAGTGAGGTATCTTGAGATACAAACTGGTGATTGTGTTTAAAGCCCGGTTTGCGGATTGTCATTTTTGATGAATCAAAATTTCAACATTAGGGGGAGAATAAGCTTCCTGAAAACTTAATTGGAATGCATCATCGTTGATGCATTTAGATCGATCAGGGCAATGTGAATTAGAAGTTCAAAAGATTATACATTTGCAAAGAATAGCAAATGAATTGCCTGATGCATTTTCCGATACAAAGAGGATAACCAAATCTTATATACCAGCGGAAAATGCCCCAATTCGAATTGATGTCCCGTAGGACAAGTAGCCACTGAAGCAAATTCACAGGACAAGTAGCCACTGAAGCAAATTCACGCCAGAAGCGTGGCAGGGCGGAAAATGCCCAATTCGAATTGATGTCCCAGTAGGACAAATTGCCACTGAAGCAAATACACGCCAGAAGCGTGGCAGGCCTGTCGGTTCCAAAGATAAAAATCCTCGAAGAGAAAAGAGGTAAATATTCCTGTTGAAAAAGATAGTAAAGACACCTGCAGATCTCGATAAATTATGTCTTTACAGGAGAGAAATGGACCGAAATAAGACAATTGTCAATGAATATTGCATATATGTGGCATCAGATATCATGCATGAAAGTAAGGATCTTGAGCCAAGATCAGTCGAAGAATGTCGACAAAGGAATGATTGGCCAAATGGAAAGAAGCCATGAAGGCTGAATTAGAACTCACTTGCAAAACGTGAAGTCTTTGGACCTGTAGTCCGTACACCTGAAGATGTAAAACCTGTTGATACAAATGGGTATTTGTGAGAAAAACGAAATGAGAAAAATGAAGTCGTGCGCTACAAGCCCGACTTGTGGCACAAGGTTTTCACAAAGGCCCGGTATAGATTATGAGAAACGTATTCCCCTGTGGATGCGATAACTTTGCGTTATTTGGTCAGCTTATCTGCATATCATAAACTGCATAAGCATTTAATGGATGTGGTAACAGCCTATTTGTACGGCTCATTAGATCGGGATATCTATATGAAAGTCCCTAAAAGACTAAAGATATCTAAACCATCCAGTGAATATTCGCAAGGGTTATACTCAGTCAAATTGCAAAGATCTTTATATGGTCTAAAGCAATCTGGACGAATGTGGTATAATCGTCTTACTGAGTATCTGGCCAAAAACTGTTTCAAGAATGATGATATCTGCCCATGTGTTTTCATAAAGAAAACTACATCTGGGTCATATAATTACTGTGTACGTTGATGATTTAAATATCATTGGGACTCCTGAAGAGATTCCAACAATTATAAAAAACTCTAAAAGAAGAGTTTGAGATGAAAGATCTTGGAAAGACTAAGTTTTGTCTCGGACTGCAGATCGAACATATAAAAGGTGGGATCTTTATTCATCAAACAACATACACAGAAAGATCTTGAAAAGATTTTATATGGATAAGTCACATCCATAAGTACACCAATGATCGTAAGATCTTTGGATGTGAAAAAGGATCAATTCCGTCCTAAAGAAGAAAATGAAGATATCCTTGGTCCTGAAGTACCATATCTTAGTGCCATTGGAGCGCTAATGTATCTTGCTAACTAATACGCGACTGACATATCATTCGCGGTGAATTACTAGCAAGGTATAGTTCCCTCCAACCAGAAGACATTGGAGTGGAATCAAACAAATTTTCGATATCTTCATGGAACGGTTGATATGAGATTGTTTTATCTCTATGGATCCAAGTCACAACTAGTTGGCTATGCAGATGCTGGATACTTGTCTGATCCACATAAAGGGAGATCTCAAACAAGATACCTATTTACATATGGTGGAACAGCTATATCATGGAGACGATAGCAGCAACCTTCTTCTAATCATGCTGAAATACTAGCGATTCATGAAGCTAGTTGCGAGTGTTTTTGGCTAAGGAGCCTGATTCAATATATTCTGTCGTCATGTGGATTGATTGATCATAAGATAGCTCCAACTGTCTTGTTTGAAGATAATACAGCATGCATTGCTCAGCTTAAAGGCGGATACTTCAAAGATCCGCTCAAGTGATAAATCTGGCAGATTTATTCACAAAGTCACTCCCAAAATCTTCTTTTGAAAGATTGGTACATCAGATTGGGATGCGCCGATTTCGAGATATAAAATAATGTCGGCAAGAGGGGGAGACTGTACTCTTTTTTCCTTGGTCAGGTTTTTTTCCCATTGAGTTTTTCTTGACAAGGTTTTTAATGAGGCAGTCCCCATCACAAAGGATATTGTACTCTTTTTCCTTCACTGAGGTTTTTCCCACAGGGTTTTCCTTTAGTAAGGTTTTAATGAGGCAATAATCCTAAATGGGCATCCAAGGGGGAGTGTTGTGATAAGTTCTGATGTGGATGCCCATTTCCAATGAAATTCTATTTACTAAAGGATGACTCTATTAAATGTAGTTTGAAAATGTTTCATTATAAATAGAGGCTTAAGCCTCTGAATGAAAACACAAGCAATAAAGCATTTCTCTCTCTTCTTTTATAATATGCTTCTCTCTTTCATACTATTCTCCCTCTTATACTTTATTATAATTAATTATATCTACTATATTGATATACTAATTCTAGTGAATATTACTATTTGAATTATTTAATTATATTTCCATATTTTATATTTGTTACTTCTTCCTTATTTATTTAGTTATTTTACAACATAATCTATATTATATGACACTTTCTAATCACTTATTCTTAGAACTCAAACCCATATTCGGAGGAACATTTTTTGTGGGTCCAAATTCATTTTCAGAGCTTTGGAAATGAACATCAAGCTTCAAGCATTTGGTGCACGTTTCGGAGAGAGTTAGGATGTTATCTTCAATCATGGGAATGTTACTATTTTAGGTATTATTGTTCATTTTAGCATACCAGAGATTAAATTATACGTTGACATGTTTGTAACACAATAAACGTTCCAACCTCATGATCAGAGAAAATTCAGTACTAGTTCTTATTAGTTGTTATAGGCTATTGCTGACAACGTATTATAACTAAAAAAATATTGTTTGTACATTAAAATTAGTTATTAAAATTATTTATTATGTATTTATATAAAAAAAATTTAGAGAGTCAATTACAAATATATATATCAGTTAATTTATTTTTAACTAGCGGCTGAACAGGTACGACCGCTTTTCTATTGTTTTTTAAAAAAATATTTTTATTTTTTTCATATATTATTCATTTTTAAAATTTATTAAATAAGTATTTTTTTATTATTTTAATATTAACGTGGTTTTATTTATATTATATTTTGTTAAAATTAAAATTATTATAAAAAATTTTTAAAATGTTAAATTATAAAAACACACAATAAAGAAGTATATATATATATATATATATAAAATCAGAAAAAACATAGTTTAACAAATAATGATAATAATATTATCCTGATTCAAAAAGATTATATATAAACTAAAATACATATTAGTTATTTAAAAAATCATTTTTATTTAAATTTCATAAATATTTATATTTGTTTTCATCTTTTTTAAATGATAGGCTAAAATATGGATCTAAATCTAAAGAGGCTTTCATTTTCCTATAAATAATAAAAAAAAACAGAAGAAATAAATTTTTATTTTTTTCTTTTTTAAATATCAAATTATAAGAATAATTAATAAACAAAATAGAAGAATATAAAAATTATGTACCTGAGAAAAATTTTCGTAATTCATCATACATCTCCTTATCAATAATTTTTTGAGTCTTGAAAAATATCAGATTTATTGACCATAAAAGTAACTATATAAATGCTTCAAGATTATTCAATTAAATTGATTCCTTATTATAGGGATGAATTCAATTAATTATAGATTTGATAAAATAATTTAAAAATTAAAAATAAAAAATATTTAAAAATAAATATAAAAATTTTATAAGTTATTTAACTTTTAGGACGTTAAAATTAAAAAATTTAAATTAAATAAGATATTAAAATTTTTTATTATTGATGGTTTTCAATGGCTAAGAGAAGGAAGGTTAAATCTTAGCCCCCTTTTTGCTTGATTACACTTGCTGGTTTTTGAGGAGACTTTTTGATTTTTGTCTCGTCTCTAGTCACGAGACTTTTCTTTTTGTCTCGTCACTTGACACGAGATATTTTTAGTTTTATCTCCTGTGCAGTAGAAATAGAAATGGAGTAGACGAGAGAGAAAATTATACCCAGATATATCCTGATTCAGCTGCTAAGTGCAGTGCAGCCTACATCCAAGTCTCCATCATAACAATGATGGAATTTTACTATAATCTTCTTGATTACAGACTGTAAAGTGCTAACCCAACTTACAAGGGGATTCCCACAGAATCATGAAACACAACACAGATGTACAAAGGAACTCTAAGGACATCTATGGATTTTTCTTTTAATTTTGCACTCTCTGCCTTTTTATGCTCTATGGCTTTTTCATACAAACCTCGCTGTTTGTCGTTTTCCATGAGACTCAAGACATGATAAAATTAAACAGAAAAATACAAAACAGAATACATTGAAGGAGAAGAAAATCTGTAAGCTTAGGTAGCTATGAGAATTCTGTGCCTTACACTCTCACTACTTACTTCTAACTCCTTGAATCAAACCGTGACTGTTCACCCTTTTTATAGAAGGGGGAAGCCTCCACAGTTGAAACAAAAACCAAGCTTAACTTCTTTTTCCTTCATACATAACCGGTTCGGCCAGAGAGAGAGAAAGAAGAGGTAACCCATGCAAAACTCAACATGCAAATACCTCTAGTTCTTTCTTAGTCATCATCACTTTTCATCAATCCGAGCACTCCATTCTTGGCTTGCTCTCCAAGATGAACTTCTGGCCCTTGATGCTTTATGATGATGATGGCTTCATCTACTCTGATCTCTGCCTCTTCCATCACGTAGCCACCCTAGCTACTTCCTGTGGTGGTTGAGCAAAATCAGAGACAAGCCATCCCTTCAAGGATCTTCACCTTGCTAGCCGAAATCTTCTTCAACCATTTTTGGTATGGAGAAGCTAAGATCTCATCACTATATCTTGCCATAAGTGATAAGAATCTCAGCCACTACATTTTTTATATTTTCTTGCCATCATCATGATGGTCTTGATGCGTGCCTTTCCTTCTTTTCGGTAGCTCAATGTAGCTTCCATGACTTATATAATTTCTGTTGAAATGACCGAAGAGAAGAAAGAGATGAGAGAGAAGAAAGAGCTAGAGGTGAAAGCAATTAAATGAATCAAATTAATTGAAATGGGATTGCTTTTACTTCCCTTGCAGATTAGCGTGTCTCATTATGCCATCAATCAAATCAATGACACTTTCTCTCTCATAGTTCCCATGCATGTATTAACTCCTCTCAATAAAATTTTGAGTTCCATCACATGAATAAAAAAGAGATCCGTTGGAAGTAATGGAACTTTGCTTTCTTAGCTTAGTGGATTCGGATCATGCATGAGGAACAAATTGGGTTTAGTAATAAAAGTAAAACTGGCCCAATTGATAAAACCTTTCAGCCAACAAACATATAACAAGAATTACATAAGGCTGAATATTGATTTTATTGGGCTTGGGATATCTCTTTTTTATTTCAGCCCAAATAATCACAAATTGCTTCAGCAATATAATATAGAAAATATTAATCAAGGCTGAATGCAAATTTTACTTTTGAGCTTGCAATATTTCTTTTATTTTTCGGCCCAATAGTAAATCTGTATCACAAAATTATTAACATATGTTAGATGAAAATCAAATTAATAATTTTGTAATTAATAATGTTTAGTCATCACAAATATTAATTTAGAGTTTTCCAAACTCATTAATTATGTTGTTATTATGTGTAATAAAATCAAGATAAATATTTCTGAAGTAATTATTTATAAATATTATAAAATTTATTTATTTATTTTTTTAACAGTGTTTAATTTAATACAAAGATAAAAATTTATATTCAAAGTATTTTTTAATTTTATATTCATAATTCTAATAGATAAAAAATATTTTATTTTAAATTTTATTTTTAATTTATTAAATTATCTTTAATTTTATTATTTTTTTATTAAATTATTAATTTATACTTTTATTATATCTTCTTACTGTATTACACATTATTATTTTCTCTTACTATTATTTTCTATCAGACATTATTATTGCCTTGTTCTCCTTCTCATTTTCTTCTTCTTCCACTTTCTCTTCACCCGATCGTAATTAATGATCATCAAGTACCATTATTGCAACTTTCAATCTTGTCTATCACTTTGATCTATAATCATTTATTATGTTAACTTTTATGAGTTGTTGAAGTGTTGTTAAAAGAATTAGTTTTTGTGTCTTTTGAATATCTAGATGTATAAAAATAATAGTTTTTTCTTAATGTACATTTTAAGTTGTTTTATTATTCTATTAAAAAAGATGTATGACATAAAGCATTCAAAATTTTTGCTCAAATTATCAAAATTTGATGTTAATAATCCATAAAAATAATATCAAAATATATTATTTTTAACTAATTTAATAAAAATAGTATATTATTGTAAGTTTTTAACTAATAATTATAAATTTAAGTTGCAATTTAATATAGACCCTTAGAATAAAAGACGGTTACTGTTTCTTATATTTGACTACTTTTATATAAGTTGTACGTTTGTTTTATTGGGTAAATTAATTAAACTGTATTTTATTATTTTATTTTGCATGTTTTGAAATAATGCGATCCTACTATAAGGATGACATTAGTTTTCATAATCTTATAATACGAACCTTCTTATTATTTTGTTTGTCACTTAAATACTATTTATAAAAAAAATAATTACTTAAAGTGAAACACAGTAAAAAGAGAGACATTTTTTTGAATTTAGAGTTTTAATTTGTTTCTTAATCATCATTTGATATAATTCAAATTTAATATGTTAAAAAATTTGCTCGGTCTCTCACTCACTCATATTCTTAACTTCTTCTATAATAAATTTTTTAAATTATCTAATGCATAAAAGGTCACATCTTTGCATTTATCTTAAAAGTTAAAAGTTAAAAGTAAATGATATTAGTATTTTTAATAAAATTAAAATAAAAAAGATAGAAGGCTCTTGATATGTTCTTTTGTACTAGAATATTACAGTTTATTATATTATTATTTTATCTTTGTACTACAGAACAAAAAATAAAATTTTATATCTTCTTATTTTTATTTATTTTACTTTATTTTTATTACAGTTTATTATATTATTATATCATCTTTGTACAAAGTAGAATTTTATATCTTCTTGTTACTTATTTTACTTGTTTTGGCTATCTAAATTAGGCCGTATAATATCGTGAAAGTTGAAACGTTAAAAAATATATAATAAAAAATTTAGATGTTTATTGTGTTATCAGATTATTTAAAAAAATTAATTAATAAATATTTTTATCCTACCACATTTTTAATGTTATATGTTATCTAATATTTAGTACAAAAAATAATATTAACTAACATAGAATTGATTAAAAATTCAAAAAAGAATTAGCAAAATATTCATGAGAATTTTTTTATTTTACCATTGATAGGTACAGATTTTTTTGCGTCTTTTATATGCCAATCAAATAATTAATACCATATGGTCAAATGAATAATATTAAATTAATAAATTTTTTTGCAATATAAGTTATTTATTTTAATTTAATTACAAACAAATTTGCATTTACTTGAATATCAGTACTCTACATCATTAATTGTTTTAGGAAATAAACATATCAATTTTTTAACAAATCATTGGTAGGTGCAATTTTTTTTGGCATCTTTTCTATGTTAATCAAATAAGAATTTAATTTTGATATTCTATTAGTGTAAAATAGTTTCACGTGCATCTAATTATGCAACATTATCAAGATTAAACTCATCAAATAATCAAGGTTATATACCAAACAATATTGTGGAATACAAAATCATTAAATTTTTTGTTATGTAATTTATTTAATTTAATTTAAAAATAAATATTTATATACTCAAATTTTAATTACAATACTTTACATAATCAATAATTTAAAAAATAAAAAAATAATATCATTCAATACAAAATAATTTAAAAAGATAAGATTTAACTAAAAGGTAATAATTTATAATTGTAGTGAATAGAGGCGATACAATCACGATGTTGAAAGAAGGAGAAGGATGGCAATAGTAAAAATACAGAAAAGTGTATCTAGTGGTAAGAGAAAAAGCACTACGAATCCAATAATAAGATAAAAAAAATTAATAATAGAAAAATGAGATCAAACTCTTGGTATAAAATACTCACATAAAGAATATACCCAAAACAAAATGATAAGATCTATAAAAAAATTATTTATCACTGCTAATTATTCTTTTCCTCCTTTTATATATGGTATCGAAAATCAACATTTGGCATCGTCGTTATTTAGTTCAAAAAATCATAAAAATTAATCCAAATAATTGTTATATACAGAGAAGCACATTTAGAAATGGAGAAGAGAATTAAAAAAAATTGAAAAGGATAAATTATTGAAATGAAGAATTGAAGAAGATGTTATGCGTTTCTACAGTTATTAGTGAAAACACAGAATGAAAATGAGATAGAAGAATATGTGTTGTTAACTGTAAAAGTTTTTTTTTTATTTAAAGTAACTGACACATGCATGTACGAAAAACTTCTATCATTAAGGACAATATTAAAATATAAAATTGGACACTAAAAATTCAGTATTGGTATTATATATTATTATTATAGATTATAGATATATATTATATATTTTAACATATTTTTTATACTAATAGTTAATTTTTGTATGCAACTAGCTAGTATCATTGTACTATTAAACATTAGTTTCACGCTACCGTAAAAAAAAATATTTAATGAGCTTGAAAGCCATGGACCAAACTCGTGAAGGTATCTAACGGCTAAAAATTGTGAGTGCTTGATTGAATACAATTGTGGCTGTTGGGAATTCGGATTATATGTGGGATTAGTCTCACTAAAAATAGAGTATTTTTAACAATTTTTTGTACCAAATTTAAAATTGTGGTAAATAATTGTTTTTTTATAATAAAACTTTGTTGTTATTATAGAATAAGAATATTTTGTAATAAGAAATAATTTGTTACAAAATATTTTGATATTTTATAATAATATAATTCTTTTTGTTACAAATAATGTTGTCTTTTGTAACAATTTAGTATTTTATTGTAAAATTTTATAATGTTTTTGTTAGTCAAAAATAAAATAAATTTTTGAGATATCGAAGTCAATGTTCGATAAATTCTTTTCTATGGCCGTCAAAATGGGCTAAATTTATCGGGTCAGTCCGTTTATCCATTTAAATCGGCGAACTTTGCTTTTAAAATTAAGCTCATTTAAATTTCGGGTTAAACGGGTTGAACCCGATAAACCCAAAAAAATGACAGGTTAAATGGGCTAGTTTGTGGGCTAAATGGGTGGCCCATTTATTTTTTTTATATTTGTTTAAAAAAAGTAACACTTTTAGCAAATATTTATCCCGATCCGACCCGAAAATCCGACCCATCAACTAAAAAAATATTAATTTTCTAATATTTTTTTTACTTAAAAGTGATATTTTTTGTCAAAATATTTTTTAAAAAATAAAATAAAATGATAAATGGGCTGACCCATTTAACCCATCGGGCTGACCATAAAAAGTTCGAGTTAAAAAATCCTAACCCGCGAATATAGCGGGCTTAAACGGGCCGGGCTAGCCCGTTTGACAGCCCTATTCTTTTCAAAGGATAAATGACTCATCAAAAGGGATTTATCGATGAGAGAGATGAGGTCGATTAACAAGTCTTATGGAAGATAATTGTTGGCAGTTGTTAGCATCATTTAAAGTGCGGGAACAGATACTTAAAGATTAATGCATGTGAGAAATGTATTTGAAATTTGATTGGTTGAAGAATTTTATAAATAGCTGAAGATTAGAAGAAACACGGGTTGAAATCTCATTTTAGAAAATACTCTCGCACTCTTATATCCCCAACGAATTTCTAAGTTTGCTAAGAGCTTCCTTTTCTGTAGGGTTCCTTCCATAGCTTTTACATTTACTATAATTTCTTGTAATCTTTATTTTCTTGCAAATTTTCCTTTTCAGCAAATCTGTTCTTTCCATTTTCCTTTAAGATTCTTTACTTTGTATTTGATTTTAAAGTCCTTCGATTTTATTGAAGACAATTTATTGCTTTCTTTGAATTAAATGTTGTCTCTTTTGTTTCCAGTCATTTTATTTCCAAAGTTGTTTTCTTTTCTTTTTAGATTTTTCTTTATTATTTTAACAAATTAAAAGAATCTTTGATGCACTTTCGAAAACTGGTACTCGTAAGAGGAGTAGGTTTTGCTCCTAGATCATTAGATATCGAACCATACAGATTTACTAAAAATATGTAAAACAAATTGGCACGTCCAGTGGGACAATTTTAAAAATTATGTGTGTCAAAAAGCTTTTGTAATGATCTAGTGTATGCAACTTCAAAATGGTAGAATTATACATATGGCAAATGATGAATCATCTGCAAATGTAATGTTGCTATAGTTGCATAAACATCAGTAGAGATGACGTCGCTTTCTGAAAGTAGCACATTAGTAGAGAACGCAATGGTTACTGATCCCCTCGTTGGAAATAACAGGCATAACCCATGCCCACGAATTGCTTTGATCACCTTCATTATAACCACCAGTAACTGTTGGTTGGTCTCCTT
The DNA here is from genome assembly GCF_014773155.1 of Arachis stenosperma. Taxonomy (NCBI): domain Eukaryota; kingdom Viridiplantae; phylum Streptophyta; class Magnoliopsida; order Fabales; family Fabaceae; genus Arachis; species Arachis stenosperma. Next base: position 110,627,375 of record NC_080380.1, on the reverse strand, counting down.
ATAGCCTGCCTCCAGGTTATAATCGACCATTGGGTGGTTATGCTCCTCCAATTAGATTTAAAAATATGTCAATTAGCAATTCGGTTCCTCTATTACATCCTGAGTTTTTTCGTGACTATCAAATGGGTTCCACATCGAATGGTCTTGGTTCGATGTCTGCTTTTCAATAACATGTCGATAAAAGTCATAATGATTTGGTTAATTTATTGACCCAGCAAATGACTACTATATTAAATCCTATGATGGCTGATCATGAGTCAAAATTTGAGCGACTTACTAGACAAGTTGAGCAGATTGCTCGAATTATTGATTATAATGAAGGAGATTAACAAAATATGCAAATGAACCGACAAGATATGATGAATATGCCTAGAAATAGGGATGGTGATATGCATGTCGAAGGAGATATTTGATAGGAGGATTTACACCGGTTCGAAATTCCACAAAAATAATTTCGTTATTAGTATAGTCCAAACCAATAGTCAATCCTCAAATCAAATTAAATTTTAGTTTTGTCACAAGTACAAACCCCAATAAAAATTAACCGAAATATTTAAACCTCGGGTCGTCTCATAAGGAACTGCAATGAAGTGCTCAATTATTGGCTATGAAAAACAATGGGTTTGATTTTATATTTTTGTAAGAAAATAAATGGCAAAAAAAGTAAATGAACAATTAACTAATAAAAGAAAGGAAAAATAATCTTGGCTAGATATAGATAATTGAGATCACCATCCTTGTCTACAAACCATATATTGACAATTATGAGGAACCAAGCTCATTAAGTCTACCTCCAAGAGCTTTAAGTACGTAATATCTACTCCAAAACTTGAGGTACGTCAAATGGCTTGATCAACATCAATCTATAAGTTCTAACCTAACTACTAATTAACTTAGTAGTAGGCTAGAGTCAATGGGTATCAAACTGATCACCAAGGGTTCTCAAATCACTGATTCAATGAGATCCAATGACTCAAGGTCACTCGATTCCTTTAGCTTAGGCCAAGAGTAAAGAAAACTACTCAAAAACTAGAGAAAACATTTCATCAAACACCTAGAGTGCAATAAAGGTAAACATCACAAAATGCAAGAATTAACAAAATCCATAACTAACACAAGCAAGAGATCAACAATAACAATGAATATAAACATAAAAGAGACATGGAAACATAAAATTTCATTAGAAGAAATCAAGATTCAACAATGGTCCATCAACATAAGAGAGAGAAAAATAAGAAATGACAAGTAAAACTAGAAGAGCAAAGATGTAATAACAAGAAATTAAAAGGGAAGACTAAATCAAAACAATAATTGAAAATTGGATTTAAGAAAATTAAACCTAAACTACCCTAAATTCTAGAGAGAAGGGAGAGCTTCTCTCTCTAGAATTCTAACCTAAAACATGATGAAAACTAAACTATGACTACTTGGTTCATCTCCCTTCAGTCCTTGGGTTCAATAGCATCAGAAATGAGTTGGATTGGGCCCAAAATGCTTCAGAAATCGCTGGCCACGAGTTGCCTTTAGTGAGTCACGTGCATCTTCCCACGCGTACGCGTGATGCACGCGTACGCATGTCTAGACGCCAGACAACTATAAGAAATTTTATATCATTTTGAAGCCCCGGATGTTAGCTTTCCAATGCAACTGGAACCTTTTCATTTGGATCTCTGTAGCTCAAGTTATGATCAATTGAGTACAAAGAGGTCAGGATTGACAGCTTTGCGATTCCTTCATTTCTTCATAAGTTCCCCACTTTGCATGCTTTCCTTCATTCCTTCAATCCAATTTTTGCCTTCTAAACCTGAAATCACTTAATAAACATATGAAGGCATCGAATGGAATTAAAGTGAATTCAATTTAGCTATTTTACGGTCTAAAAAGCATGTTTTCACACTTAAGCACAAATTTAGGAAGAATTACAAAACCATGCTATTTGATTGAATAAATGTGAGAAAAGTTGATAAAATCTCCCAAATTAAGCACAAGATAAACCACAAAATTGGGGTTTATCAAACCTCTTCACACTTAAACCAAGCATGTCCTCATGCTAAGAATAAAGAAGGACAAGAAAAGGGATATGAATATTTATTCAATGCAAGGAAACTATGTGCACCTATCTATATGAATGTAACCAAATGCAAAGTGATTCTACCTACTTGGTTAAAAGTAAATCAATCCCCAAGAACACATATGCACATGTAGGGCTAAGTAGTATGATGATTCATGAATCCTACCAATTTGAATATCAAAATAAAGTACAATTAGACTTGCAAGAAGAGAAGCTCATGAAAGCCAGGAACAAGGAATTGAGCATCGAACCCTCACCGGAAGTGTATCTGCTCTAGTTACTCAAGTGTATAGGTTCGATCACTCAATTTTCTTCTACTCATATTTTCTAAGATTTTTATTTCATCTAACAATCAATAATTATTCAATGCATGCATACATTCATCATGAGGACTTATTCATAGGTTGTAATGGGGCTAGGGTAAAGGTAGGGATGCATATGGTCAAGTGAGCTTGGAATTTGAATCTTTGATTAACCTAAGCTCTCACCAAACACATATAACAACCTATACAATTCTAACACACAACCTAACTACCCATGATTTCCACTTTTTCACATACTCATGCATTCTTTTTAATTCCCCACACATATGCATTGATTTTTATTGAACTTTACTTTGGGGCATTTTTGTCCCCTTTTTATTGATTCTTTTTTTTCTATATATATTTTTTTCTTTTTCTATTTTTTCTTTTGATATATATATATATATATATATATATATATATATATTTTTTTTTTCTTTTTATCTTTTTTTTTTCACTAAAGTATATACAAACGTATCAATGCATATGGTTTTACATATTTAATACATGAGTATGTTCCCAACTCTCCCAAACTTGAATGATAAGCACCCTCACTAGCCTAAGCTAATCAAAGATCCAAACAAGGGACATTTATTGTTTTTCACTTAAGGCTTGTAATGTGCTAAAATTAAGAACAAATGGGTTAAGCATAGGCTCAAAGTTGGCTAACAATGGGAGAAAAAAGGTAAGGCTATTTGGGTAAGTGAGCTATTTGAAATGATGGCCTCAATCATATAAATGCATATATACATGGAATAATGGACATATAGACTCAAACAAATTAAAGATTACAATCATAGAAAGAGAAAAATGCACACAAGAATAGAAAATAAGTGGTTACAAGATGTAACCTCACAATTGGGCTCAAAACTCACATGCTTGTGTTCTTAGCTCAAAAACTATGTTCCAAAATACATTCTTCAAGCAAGTTAAACAAAAAATTTTTTCAAATAGGTAGGGTGCCATAAAAACAGTTTCTTGGAAAAGAAATCATCACCCTAACCAAGTAGTCCTTAACATAAAAAGAAGTGGTAAAATATGTATGATAAACCACTATTTTATGGTTTATCTTGTGCATAATTGAGTGGTTTTTATCAACTCTTTACCCACTTATTCATATGATTTGCATGTTTTACATTTTTCTTCCTGATTCTGTGCTATGATTGAAAACATGCTTCTTTGGTCTTAATTTTGCTATGTTTAATCCTCTCTTATTACCATTCGATGCCTTGATATGTGTGTTAAGTGATTTTAGAGATTAATGTACAAATTCTAACTAACATGCAATCTGTCATGCAATGCAACAACTAACTAGCAAAGAAAATTAAGAATTGGTGTTGAAAGAAAGAGATTGTTACCCATGGAGATCGGTCGGACGATTTCCCCACACATAAAAATTTGCACCGTCCTCGGTGCATGCAAAGAAGGGCAATGTGGATGGATTGCTACAACTGATGAGCTCCTTCAAAAGATTGTGCGAGTGGACTTATTTGTTGCCCCATTTAGAAAATTTTTCTTTTCATTTCCTTCTTGGTGGCCAACCTCAAAGGGGAGAAAGAAGAAATAAAATTAAGCCTACAACAAAGATATTAAAGCAAAGAGAACATAGGCGGGGGCTAATGCCAAATAAAAGTAAGGTTCTCACTACATGTTAGCTACCCATGTGAGTGAGAAAACAATTTGAGCAAAAACATATTAACTAATACTTGATGCAAGAACGAAGTTGAAGCATGAAGAACACTTAGGAGCATCAAGTTTAAATAGAAATTGACACAAACAAAATTAGGGATAAGCATGAGAGCAATTGATCTTATCCTAACTCAATGATAATGAAGCGTAAAAATAAAGAATAATGAGTTAGGAAGGACTAAAGCACTAATCTTGTGTGTATATCAAGTATTACAGTTAATGCCAAACAAGTCACGAAGCCCCAAGATTAACCAAGAAATTCCCAACAATTGAGTAAAAGAATTCAACACCATTATTAAAATAAGAACATAGAAAAAAAGGAAAAACAAGTTACAAAAATAAAATTGAAATGCAATGAACGAGAATGAACAAATGCAACATGCTAAAGGAGAATGAAAACTAAGAGAAATAAGAAGTGAAAGTTTGAAGAGAGTAAGAAGAAGAAAGTAAGAAAAGAAGAAGAAAGAAGAAAGAAAGAAGAAAGAAAAGAGGAGAATAAGGGAAAAAAAAGAAAACAGGGGAAAACAGGGCGCGGAAGGCGACGCTCCACGTGTGCGCGTGGGTAGCAGGGGAGACAAGCGACGCGTACGCGCATAGTACGCATATGCGTGTATGGAGAGAGTGCGAATCGACGCGTCCGCATGATGCATGCTCACGCGTGGAATGAGAATTGTGCCTGAGACACAATTTTGGCACCAAGTTGGCATAACTCTCGGGAAAAAAGTATGGGTGCTGCACTGACGTATCAACGCGTACGTGTGATGTACGCGTATGCGTGCCTACCCCTTTTTTTTAGAAACACCAAAAACAGCTTTAAATAATCCTAACACTATCTACAACTTAAAACTGACCAAAATGCAAAATTAACAAAAATATTTTTTGGTTTTTGAAGAATTTTCAAACACAAAACAAACATAACTTGCACCTCAAGCAAAGTGCAATTCAAGATAAAAGTGCAACCTAAACCACTAACAACCCAAGCATTAAAACAAGAATATATGAAGATGAAAACTACCTACAATGGCAACTCAAATCACTTATTCACTATATCTACAAGAGAATGGAAAGAGTTTACCATGGTGGGGTGTCTCCCACCTACCACTTTTGGTTTAAGTCCTTAAGTTGGACATTTGAGAGGCTCTTTGTCATGGTGGTTTATGCTTGTATTCATCCTTGAACCTCCAAGGATGCTTGCTTCTCAACCAGTTGTCAGAATTTCCAACCAACTTCACCAAGCTTGGGTGAGGTTCTTTCCAAGATATGAGCTCCCAAAATTGGTCTTCATGTTGTGATCCGGGATCCCATATCTTATTTTTATACCCATCTTCTAATTGATCATCATGATTCCATCTGGGTTGTAGGTATATAGAATTCTCCTTAAGGCACCAAATTCTCCTCCTAGACCCATACAATTTAATATTCCTCCAACCATAGTATCTATGCTTTGAGGGTTCAACCTTAATGAGCCGAACATTGTTTTTCCAACCACTACACAATTTTCTCATACTCTTAACTCCACAAAGAGCTCTAAGTTTCCTATCCGTCTCAAGCAAACCATATTCAAGTGAGAAAGTAAAGCTTAGGGATAGCAATTTTACCCACTTGAATATTGTGTTGGATGGTGACTTAGGAAGGGGTGTCTCCAATAGTCTTGCAAGTTCCACTCCCTTGTGCTCTTCTATGATTATCTCCACCTCTTCACAAGCTTCTTCAATTTCAATCTCTTCCTCTTGGTAGCTTCCTTCCAATTCAATCTCTTTTTCATTGCTTACCAAGGGCATGTGAGGTTGTGCATATTCTTCTTTGATCTTAATTTCAAGCCCAATAGGAGAGGATTCGATTGTAGATAAGAAATTCTCAATGATTGAATCCATCTCTTGATCAACCTCTTCTAATCTTTCATCACTCATACTATGCCTTGGAGGTTGCGCATTATCCTCCTCAACATTAATTCCAAGTTCAATGGAAGAAGGTTCAACAACTTCTATAAAATCTTCAACAACATCACTTGGTGTGGAAGTGTTCTCAAGCTTGAAATCTACCTTTTGTTCAACTTTGCCTAGGCTTTCAACCACTTCTTCTTCATCAATAATCTCCATCATTTCCACTTGTTGCACGATACACTCCATGCTCCGCTCTTTGGTTGATTTTCCACATTCATCCGTGGAGATGCTTTGTCTACAATATGAATCTCATGTGTCCAATTTGGCTTTAAATTTGGCAAGGTTAGCCTCAATAGCTTCGTTCATTCTTTGGGCTTCCTCTTGCTTTCTTTGACGGATGATTGCTTGAAGCCGATCCATTGCTTCCTTGAAGCAATCCATTGGCTCTTGTTCCGCTTGACTAGTATAAGTAGGATCATATTGCTTTTGTATTGATGGATATGGGTATTCTTCCATGGAGGGTTGTGGTGAAAAGGAGGGTTCATTTTGTGGTTGAAAGTTATCATACATGAGAGGTGATTCATCTTGGTAAGAATAGTAACGTGGTGGTTTTTGAGGGTATTGGTGGTGGAATTGGGGTGGTTTTTGGGAGTAGTTATTTTGGAATTGTTGTGGTTCTATGTATGGTTCATATGGCTCATAAGGTGGTTGGTATGGTAGATAAGAATTAGAGTCATATGGAGGGGTTTGGTGATAGGGGGATTGTCAGTATGGTGGTTCAAAACTATGTTGAGGAGGTGGTTCATAGGCATATGGTGGTGGTTGTTGACAATCACAATAAGGGTCACCACATCCATTATATTGATATGCATTAGGATTGGAATTATACCCATAAGAAACCGGAAGTTGTTGTTGCCACGAAGGTTGATCAATCCCTTGAGGCTCCTCCCATCTTTGATTGTTTCACCCTTGATGCATGATGTCATTGTAGCTCCCATTTTCTACAACATAATTTGAGCCAAACTCGTAGCCAAAGTGAGGATGAGAATTCATAATAGCAAATAAAAAACAAAAGCTACAAAAATAAGCAACAGGTCCTAAGCCTAACAAAAACTAACAAACAAGCAAAAGATAAACATATTCACATATTCACAATAGCCAACAATATAACACCATTGCAATTCCCCGGCAACGGCGCCATTAATTTGATAGGAGGATTTACACCGGTTCGGGATTCCACAAAAATAATTCCGTTGTTAGTATAGTCCAAACCAATAGTCAATCCTCAAATAAAATTAAATTTTGATTTTGTCACAAGTACAAACCCCAATGAAAATTAACCGAAGTATTTAAACCTCGGGTCGTCTCACAAGGAATTGCAATGAAGTGCTCAATTATTGGCTATGAAGAACAAGGAGTTTAATTTTATATTTTTGCAAGAAAATAAATGGCAAGAAAAGTAAATGAACAATTAACTAATAAAAGAAAGGAAAAATACTCTTGGCTAGACATAGGTAATTGAGATCAAAATCCTTGTCTACAAATCATATATTGACAATTATGAGGAACCAAGCTCATTAAGTCTACCTTCAAGAGCTTTAAGTATGTAATATCTACTCCTAAGCTTGAGGTATGTCAAATGGCTTGATCAACATCAATCCATAATTCCTAACCTAACTACTAATTAACTTAGTAGTAGGCTAAAGTCAATGGGTATCAAATTGATCACCAAGGGTTCTCAAATCACCAATTCAATGAGACCCAATGACTCAAGGTCACTCAATTCCCTTAGCCTAGGCCAAGAGTAAAGAAAACTACTAAAAAACTAGAGAAAACATTTCATCAAACATCTAGAGTACAATAAAGGTAAACATCACAAAATGCAAGAATTAACAAAACCCATAACTAACACAAGTAAGAGATCAACAATAACAATGAAGATAAACATAAAAGAGACATGGAAACATAAAATTTCATTAGAAGAAATCAAGATCCAACAATGGTCCATCAACATAAGAGAGAGCAAAATAAGAAATGACAAGTAAAACTAGAAGAGCAAAGATGTAATAACAAGAAATTAAAAGGGAAGACTAAATCAAAACAAGAATTGAAAATTGGATTTAAGAAAATTAAAACTAAACTACCCTAAATTCTAGAGAGAAGGGAGAGCTTCTCTCTCTAGAATTCTAACCTAAAACATGATGAAAACTAAACTATGACTACTTGGTTCATCCCGCTTCAGTCCTTGGGTTTAATAGCATCAAAAATGAGTTGGATTGGGCCCAAAATGCTTCAGAAATCAATGGCCACGAGTTGCCTTTAGTGAGTCAAGTGCATCTTCCCATGCGTACGCGTGCATCACTAGACGCCAGGTAACTATAAGAAGTTTTATGTCATTTTAAAGCCCCGGATATTAGCTTTCCAACGCAACTGAAATCTTTTCATTTGGACCTTTGTAGCTCAAGTTATGATTGATTGAGTGCAAAGAGGTCAGGATTGACAGCTTTGTGATTCCTTCATTTCTTCATGAGTTCCCCCACTTTGCATGCTTTTCCTTCATTCCTTCAATCCAATCTTTGCCTTCTAAACCTGAAATCACTTAAAAAATATATCAAGGCATCGAATGGAATTAAAGTGAATTAAATTTAGCTATTTTAAGGCCTAAAAAGCATGTTTTCACACTTAAGCACAAATTTAGGGAGAATTACAAAACCATGATATTTCATTGAATAAATATGAGAAAAGTTGATAAAATCCTCCAAATTAAGCACACGATAAACCACAAAATTGGGGTTTATCAATATTCCTCGAGTGGTTTGACGTGATCAAAACGCAAATGAAGTGTTGGCTCGAATGCGAGCCAATCAACATGGTGAGAGATACCAAGTTACTAGAATTATTGATGATGTGCTTAATAGAGTCAGATTCAATGTGGGTTTCATGAATCGACCATATTTTGATTTTGCCTTTCTTGCTGTTATGCAACAGACAGAGGTGCCTAGGGGTGTGGAAACCCCAAAATAGTAACAAAGTTTGTAGGAGAAGTTGGTGAATCGACTACTGAGCATATTGCTTGATATATGGTTGAATTGGAAAATTTAGCGAATGATAAAAACTTGAAGATGAAATTTTTTCCTTATTGTTAACAAAGAATGCATTTACATGGCTTTCTAATATTAGGCCTAATTCGATTGTAACTTGGGCACAATTAGAGAGTGCTTTTCTTTCTCAATATTTTAGAAAATTGAATGTGACAGTCACAGACTTGGTGGCTTTCAAACTTCAAGATGGTGAATCAATAGATGACTTCATGATTCATTTTAAAAACGCTCGAAGTCGATGCTATGTGTCTCTTTCTGAAAGTGAAGTAGTGAAAATAGGAACTATGGGTTTAGAACTTTACATGCCTCGAAAGTTGCTTAATATTCATATATTTGACTTAGCTCATTTAGCTGAAAGAGTTCGTCAGTTAAAAATTCTTTGAAAAGAGAAAGAAAGAATTAAAAATGAGAAAATATTGAAAAATAAATCTTTTTTCTCGAGAAGAAAAGGTTTCATATGTTGAAATGGAATCCTCAAGTGAGGAATTTGATTTTGAAATGGCTGAATTAAAGAAAGGTCCATCTTATGTATATTCTTTGCTTAAGAAATCTCGAATGTTGATAGATCTAATGATACAAAATATAAGAGTGGAAAGAAGTACAACTTCGATATTTCAAAATCAGATCAAATATTTGATGTGTTACTGAAGAACTGAAGATTGATGGTTTAGAAGTTATAGTAAACTCTCGTTGTAAGTATAGTTACTAAACCAAGCAATCAACCTTTCTTACAAACGTTTTGGTTATCACAAGTAACAAACCCCTTTGAAATTGATAACTGAAGTATTTAAATCTCAGGTCGTCTTCTCAAGGAATTGCAGGGAGGTATGATTTATTATTGGTTATGGAAAAATGTATGTTTTTGGGGTTTCAATGTATAAGATAAGAAGCAACAATAGTAAATGGCAAAAGAAATAAAATAACTAGAAAAGCTCTTGGCAAGGTATTAGAACTGGAAGTCCTATCCTAGTTATCCTTATCAATTGTGATGAGAATTGGATTTTTCTCCCACTTTGTTAACCTCTAACTATGAAGGTAAGTTAAGTGGATGAATTAATTCGAATCCTCAGGTCCCAGTCTTTTCTTGGGAAAAGTTAGAGTTATTGGATCTCAAATTAATTCTTGAAGAATTCCAATTTTTAGTCAACACCTCGAGTTTGATAACTCAAGCGTCACCAATTATTTAACGCAAGCTAAAAGGGAAAATTCTAAATTAAATTAAAAGCATTCATGTAAATAAAGCAATCATAAATCTGACACATATCATATTACGTCTAAACATAAATTCAAGTCATAACATGGAAAGGTTCATAAGCCAATTGGGCAACATAATTCAAATACAAATAAAAGTATTAGAGTAAATAAAAGTAGAAAATAAATATTGAAAGAATATAGAACCTGGAATGAAGATGAATTGAACTAAACTAATAGAAATCCTAAGAGAGAGGAGAGAACCTCTCTCTCTAGAACCTACATCTAAATCCTAATAATTGTGAATTATGAATAACTTCTTGAGTCTCTGCATGTTCCCTGACTTTAATCTGTGTTTCTGGGCCGAAAACTGGGTTGAAATGTGGCCCAGAATCTCTGCCAGTGACTTTTGTAATTCTGCAGATCGCGCACGTCACGCGTCTGCGTCGTCCATGCGATCACGTCACTCAGCGTTTTTCGTATCACGCGTGCGCGTCGTCTACGCATTCGCGTCGTTCGTGCAGCTTCCAATCCGTGCGGTCGCGTCAGGCACGCGATCGTGTCACTCTGATTTCTTCCATTTCACGTGGTCGCGTGAGCCATGCGACCGCGTGACTTCTCGCTGGTCATCTCCTCAATTCCTTGTGTTCCTTCCATTTTTGCACGCTTCCTCTTTATTCTCTAAGCCATTCCTGCCCTATGAAGCCTGAAACACTTAACACACAGATCAAGGCATCGAATGGTAATAGGAGAGGATTAAGATTAGCTAAATTAAGACCAAAGAAACATGTTTTCAATCATAGAACTAAACTAGGAAGGAATTGTAAAATCATACAAATCATATGAATAAGTGGGTGAAAAGCTTGATAAAACCACTCAATTAAATACAATATAACCCATAAAATAGTGGTTTATCAACCTCCCCACACTTAAACATTAGCATGTCCTCATGCTAAACTCAAGGAGACCAAATAAATGAGTAGGGAAAGGCAAGACTCATGCAATGCAACCTATAAATGTGAATGCAACTACATGCTAAAATGATTCTACCTACTTGGTGAAAAAGTAAATAAATCTTTCAAGAATAAATATGAACTGGATTTCACTAATTCAAATCACAAAATACAATACAAATAACTTGCAAGAAGAAGATAGCTCATGAAAGTAGGGAACATAGAATTAAGCGCTGAACCCTTACTTGGTGGTGTATATCATTCTAACTCTCAAGTGTCTAGGGTCAATTCTCTCAATTCTCTACTAATCGTGCTTTCTATAGCTTGCTCTTCATCTAACAATCAACAAAAATTTAATGCACCAATACACAAATCAAGAGGTCTTTTAAGGGTTGTAATGGGGTTAGGGTCAAGGTAGGATTGTATTTGGCCAAGTGGACTAAAATCTGAATCCTTAATTAACATAAACTTTCCATCTAACTTAAGACAATCCATTTAATTAAAATGCAAAATCTAACTTCCCATTAACTGTGCTTTCCACATGTTCATGCATCCTAAATTTGAGTTTAGTACATATGCATTGATACCAACACTTACTTTGGGGCATTTTGTCCCCTTTTATTAATTGCTCTTTTCTTTTTTCTTTTTCACTTTTTTTTATTTTTACTTTTCTCAATGCATATGATTAAAGTATTGAATGCAATAATATGTGCTCAACCATTATTTTGCACATTTTCACTCAAATATACAACACCCAATTATTCAAACCAAATATTTTCAAACCCAACTTCCCTACACTTAAATCATGAGCACTTTCACTAGTCTAAGCTAACCAAGGATTCAAATTAAGGACATTATTATTTTCCGCTTAGAGTTAGTAATGAGCTAAAGTAAAGAACAAATGGGTATATTAGGCTCAAATTGATTTGCAAAGGATAATGAAAGGGTAAGACCATATTGGTATGTAAGCTTAGTGAAACAAGGGCCTCAATCATATTAGTGCATGCATACATCAAACAATGGAAATATAGAATTAAGCAAGACAAAGATCACAATTTTAGAGAGAAAAACACACACTAAAAATAAAATATTGGTTGATAAAATGCAACCAATCAAATAGGCTCAAAATCTCACTAGTTTTGTGTGTTCGAGCTTTAAACCATGTTCCAAAATAAGATTTCTTCAAACAAGTTTTTTCAAAAAGTTTTATTCAAATTAGTGAAATACTATAAAAATTTCTTGAAAAAGAAAATATTACTTTAACCAAGTGGTAAAATATGCACAAAAAAACAAACATGCAATCAAACATGCAAATGCAACAATGAAAAACAAAAATTGGTGTTGAGAAGGGACTAACTAACCCGTAGAGATCGGTATCGACCTCCCCACACTTAAAGATTACACCGTCCTCGGTGCATGCAAAGATATGCAGGTGGCGGGGGTTGTGGTTCCTCAGCCGGTGCTCGTTGTAGAGTCTTTCTCTTTACTCTTCCTGGTGGCCAGCCTGAAAAAGGGAGAGGAGAAAGGGACATGAAGTCAAAGGGATAGAGCAAGGGAGAGGGCAGTACTAATAAGAATCATGCCAAAATAAAGAAGAATGTCGTTAACACATGGTCGCGACTCCATGAAATTAGGATAGCAATGGAAACAGGGCATGATAAATTGAGGCAATTAAATGCAAGATGTTTATTGGCATGCTGGCAAAGGCATGAGTAGCGTAAATCAAGCATTAAAAGCCTTAATGTATTATTAGTCGTGAGAAACTAACAATAACGTTTGTATTGACAATGATATTTTATTAATAAAATAGTAAAGGGAATTTGTGAAAAGTAAGCATCGAATAGTAGAATAGAATAATGTAGAAAAGTGCATGATGCCATACGGGCTTTTTCACAAACACATAGCATGCATGATAAATAAGTTATTGAAAGTATTAAATTGAACATGCAAGCAGCCTTTTTTTTAAAAAGTTATATAATTGTCAAACAATTCTTTGAATAACCCACAAGCAAAATAAATAAATTTCTAACACCAATGAAAATAATGGAATGAATGAAATATGCAAATAAATTAAGTAAAATAAAATGAAAGATAATAAGAATGAGACGGGAAGGAAGGGAAGAAAGAAGTAATGAAGAAAGGAGGGAGGAAAAATTAGGATTGGGGAAGAAAAGATAAGATATTTTGGCAATTTAGGGTAAGCTATGCGACGCAAGCAACGCGGACGCGTCAGGGACGCGGTCGCGTGACTTGCGCTTAAATTAATCGACGCGGTCACGTCGGTCACGCGGACGCGTGACGCATTTTGTGCTACTGGCACGAGGGCAGCCTCGCGCTCGCACAACTCTCTGTTCAAAAATTCATTATTGCCAAATTCCAGGGTGACGCGGTCGCGTGGTTGACGCGATCGTGTGGATGGCTAAATTATGAAAATGGCACGGACGCGTGGGGGCACGCGTACGCGTGGCAAGGCTTGTGCTTCTATCACGAGTCCAGCCCAATTCTAGCTCAACTTTCGGCCATACACCCTGTTTACGTCGATTTCTAGGCACACGTTCGCGTGGGTGACGCGGACGCGTGGGAGGCGTTTTTTCCAAATGACGCGGCTGCTCGGTTGACGCGGACGCGTGGTCCTGTTTGTGCCAAAGGCATGCCTCCGGCCACGCTATCGCGTGACTCTCTGTTCATATTATTTTCTTTCCAACGCACATATGACGCGGAAGCATCAGCAACGCTTACGCGTCACGTGCGTGATTTTTTTTATGCAATATGCAGAATGCAATGCTTAATATGAATGCTATGCATGATTCCAGGTTCGATAAAATTTCAAAAACAGATTGAAATGGAAAAGGAACGATCATACCATGGTGGGTTGTCTCCCACTTAGCACTTTTAGTTAAAGTCCTTAAGTTGGACATTTGGTGAGCTTCTTATTATGGTGGCTTGTGCTTGTATTCATCCAAAAACCTCCACCAGTGTTTGGAATTCCAACAGCCTCCGGGGTCCCAAACAAGGAATGTAAAGCCCTTGAGCAGTTTCAAACAGGTTCTCAGGCTTCCGGGGTGTTGAATGTCAGAGCGGATTCCAGGATCCCAAACATTGCTTTTGCACCCGTCTTCTTATTGAGCAATATTGCTCCATCCGGTAGCAAGCAATCTGAATTCTCACTAAAGAAGCCAAATAACTTCCTAGACCCATTCAGTTGAGCTCTACACCAACCTTTGCATTTAAACTTAAAGCTTCCAACCATAATGAACCTTGCAGGACAATTCTTTCCATTGACCATCTTCTTCTTACTCTTAATGCCACAAAGAGATCTAAGTTGACCATCCGTCTCCAGTAGCCTGTATTCAAGTGGAATTAGAAAGCTAAGGGATATGAATTTCACCCACTTGAATGTTTTGAAGGATGATGGCAACTTCGGGGGAGGTGTTTCTAATGAACGTGCAAGCTCCACTCCCTTGTGCTCCTCTTCGACATCTGCCACCTCTTTGTAATCTTCAATATCAACCTCTTCCTTTTGGTGAATTTCTTCCAATTTAATCTCTTCTTCATTTTTCACCAAGGGCATGGGATGTTGTGCTTCTTCTTCTTTAATTTCCATGTCATGTCCAATGGGAGAGGATTCAAATGTAGATAAGAATTCATTAATGATTGAATCCATCTCTTGATCGTCTCCTTCAAAGTCTTCAACTATGATATGCTTTGGAGGTTGTACTCCCTCCTCAACATCAGCTTCAAATGTCTTTGAAGGATGCTTTATAACTTGACTTTCCCATGGAGGTTCAGCATCTCCTAAGTCTTCAACCACTGCTTCCTCTTCCTCTTCAATAATTCCGACTTCCTTCACTTGTTCTAGTACAAATTCATGCTCCTTACTGTCCACCGAAGTTTCTAATGTCTCCTTCATGCTTCGTTCTTCATTAGATTGTCCACATGAAGCCATGGGGGTTCCTTGAGTGTCCGAACGTTTGGAAGCTAATTGATTTATTGCTTGCTCCAGTTGATGAAGGGTTGCATGAAATTGGTCTACTGATTCCTTGAGGTGAGCCTGTGATTCTTGGGTCGATCCAAAAATTGGCAGTGGTGGTTCTTGGGAGTAATTGGGGTTGGATTGGGGTGGTTCTACATATGGTTCATACGGTTCATAGGGTGGTTGGTATGGTGGATATGAGTTAGGGTCATATGGAGGTGAATGGCAGAAAGGGGCTTGTGAGTGTGGTGGTTCAAAGTTATGTTGTGAGGATGGTCTCTGAGCATACGGTGGGGCTTGTTGGTAGCTACTAGGTGGTCCACCATATCTATCAGCTTGGTATGCATTATAGAATAGTCTTTGTCTGTGATATCTTGGAAGATGTTGTTGCCTAAAGGGGTGATCAGATCCTTGTGGCTCCATCCATCTTTGATTGCTTAGACCCTGATGCATAGTCCTGTTATAGCTTCCACTCCTTGCAACAAAATTAGAACCAAACTCAAAGCGAGAGGGGTGAGAATTCATAATAGCTATCAGAAATAAGAAGGAAGAGAAGGAACAAATAAACAAGTAAAAGAATTTTTTTTTGAAAATATTTACAATAACCAATAATAAGGCACACGTTTGCAATTCCCCAGCAACGACGCCATTTTGAAGAACTGAAGATTGATGGTTTAGAAGTTATAGTAGACTCTCGTTGTAAGTATAGTTACTAAACTAAGCAATCAACCTTTCTTACAAACGTTTTGGTTGTCACAAGTAACAAACCCCTTTGAAATTGATAACTGAAGTATTTAAACCTCGGGTCGTCTTCTCAAGGAATTGCAGGGAGGTATGATTTATTATTGGTTATGAAAAAAGGTATGTTTTTGGGGTTTCAATGTATAAGATAAGAAGCAACAATAGTAAATGGCAAAAGAAATAAAATAACTAGAAAAGCTCTTGGCAAGGTATTAAAACTGGAAGTCCTATCCTAGTTATCCTTATCAATTGTGATGAGGATTGGATTTTTCTCCCACTTTGTTAACCTCTAACTACGAAGGTAAGTTAAGTGGATGAATTAATTCGAATCCTCAGGTCCCAGTCTTTCCTTGGGAAAAGTTAGAGTTATTGGATCTCGAATTAATTCTTGAAGAATTCCAATTTTCAGTCAACACCTCGAGTTTGATAACTCAAGCGTCACCAATTATTTAACCCAAGCCAAAAGGGAAAATTCTAAATTAAATTAAAAGCATTCATGTAAATAAAGCAATCATAAATCTGACACATATCAAATTACGTCTAAACATAATTCAAGTCATAACATGGAAAGGTTCATAAGCCAATTGGGCAACATAATTCAAATACAAATAAAAGTATTAGAGTAAATAAAAGTAGAAAATAAATATTAAAGGAACATAGAACCTGGAATGAAGATGAATTGAACTAAACTAATAGAAATCCTAAAATCCTAAATCCTAAGAGAGAGGACAGAACCTCTCTCTCTAGAACCTACATTTAAATCCTAATAATTGTGAATTATGAATAACTTCTTGAGTCTCTGCATGTTCCTTGACTTTAATCTGTATTTCTGGGCCGAAAACTGGGTTGAAATGTGGCCCAGAATCTCTGCCAGTGACTTTTGTAATTCTGCAGATCGCGCACGTCACGCGTCCGCATCGTCCACGCGATCGCGTCACTCAGCGTTTTTTGTATCACGCGTGCGCGTCGTCCACGCATTCGCGTCGTTCGTGCAGCTTCCAATCCGCGCGGTCGCGTCTGGCACGCGATAGCGTTACTCTGATTTCTTCCATTTCACGCGGTCGTGTGAGTCATGCGACCGCGTGACTTCCCGCTGGTCATCTCTTCAATTCCTTGTGTTCCTTCCATTTTTGCACCCTTCCTCTTTATTCTCTAAGCCATTCCTGCCCTATGAAGCCTGAAATACTTAACACACAGATCAAAGCATCGCATGGTAATAGGAGAGGATTAAGATTAGCTAAATTAAGACCAAAGAAGCATGTTTTCAATCATAGAACTAAACTAGGAAGGAATTGTAAAATCATGCAAATCATATGAATAAGTGGGTAAAAAGCTTGATAAAACCACTCAATTAAATACAATATAGCCCATAAAATAGTGGTTTATCAGTTACCTAAAGAAATAATTAATCTTTTCAGAAGGCAAGATATTGCTTTCAATAAAAGATTTAAAGAGAAAATCCTATTGTAAATTTTATCAAGCAACTAACCATTCGACTAATAATTGTGTCTATTTCAAGGACTTGATTCAAGAGGCAATAATAGAAGGGAGATTAAAGTTCGATGATGGCAAGAAAGATATGAAGGTTGACTTTGATTCTTTCAATGCTAGTGCAAAATTTGTGTAGCCTTTCTTAGGGATCAGCATGGTTGGTTTTTCCTATGGATTTGATACAGCTTTGGGAGATTTCAAAACCAATGTTCGAACAGTGTATCCGAGTGTTGGTGAAGGATTGTTAAAATTTCTGATGCAGTAGAAATTAAAGGATCGAGATGTGTCTTTATGCCCTCAATGTAATACTGTGTTCGATGTTGATACTACATCCATTTTCGAGAAAGATTGAATGAAAAAAGAGTTAGCCCATAAAGAAGGACAAATTCGTCAGAGCCAACCTCCTCAAAGACAAGAGGGACAAAGGTTTGGTGTCCCTCAAAGGAATTTTTCCTCTTTAATAAGTCGTTCACAAGCTTTGAATGTGCAATGGATAAGAAATTGTCAAGAGTTTTATAATCGAGATGCGCAATATAGGCTTAATCCTCAGAGAGGTCATCAAGGTTTTAATCGAAGCCATTATCCATATGCTCGAGAAAGAGCTAGAAGAAACCGAGGTGGAAGGAATAGACGACAAATGGTGCAAAAGGAATCAATGAATTCTAAAGACAAGGGGACAACGCCTTCTGTTCATTCTCGAATAGTTTTTTCATCTGATGGAAAAACTGTTTCTAAAGAGATTCCCTCACTAGCTAAATTCGAAAAGGGCAATGCTAATATTGTAGCCCTAATTGATGATAAAGAAAAAGATGTTGATTTGGATGAAGAATATTTTGAGGAAGGTGATGAGAAAATAGTAAGCACTATCTTAATCATACCTACTGAATATTTAGGAGAATACAAAGAAAATCTGAATGAGGATTATGATGTAAAAGATGAAGAGGCTTTTTCTTTTATTCGATTAGAGGACAAATTGGGGTATTTCCAAAGGCCAACTGAAAAAGAGAAGTCACACCTTCGACCATTACATGTTACTTCTTACATGAGTGGTATTTATGTTAACAAAGTTTTGGTCGATAGAGGGGCAACAATTAGTTTGTTGCCAGAAAGGATGTTAACTAAGGTAGGGAAGCTTTCTGATGACTTAATCCCTATTAATATTTCAGTGACTGATTATAGTGGTGTATCAACTCCTTGATGGGGGGAAAATCGTCGGTAAACATTTTTACAAAAATAGTCGTGTTGCAAGTATAGTTCTAAACTGACAATTAAACCTCAATCAAATTTAATTTGTTTGTCACTTAAGCAAACCCAATAAAAATCAACCGAAGTATTTAAATCTCGGGCCGTCTCTCAAGTTATTGCAGGGAAGTGTACTTATAATTGATTATGGAAGAGTATTTTTGGGGTTTTTATAATAAGAAATGAGAATGTAAAATGGGAAGAAAATAAACTAAACTAAAGAAGCTCTTAGCAAGGACTGACAATTAGAATTCATATCCTCATTATCATCATCAATTGTGATGATAATTGCTTCGTGCTTTCACTTAGTTAACCTCTAACAATGAAGGAAAGTCAAGTGAGCAAAATCAACTTAAATTCACAAGTTCTAATCAAAGACTAGATTTAGTGAAGTCTAAGCCAATTAGCAATTTTCAATCACCAGTCAACAAAAGAGTTTTGATAACTCAAGAGTCTCTAATTGATCAATCCAAGTTAAGAATACCAAAATTCTAATTTAAAATCCTCCCAAGCATTTCATCAAACACTTGGAACACACAAAACAAAAACATAGAAAATTGACAAGACATAAGAAATTCTAAGACTACAAAAGCATGGAAATAACAATAACAAAGCAATTGAACAATAAGAAACATGAACCATGAATTGCACTAATGAAAGTTGAGAGTAACACATGAGTTCATAAACTAAATTAGCAAAATAAAAGAACCAATGGGAGGAATAGATAACTAAAGTACTAGAATAAGTCAGAGTAGAAGAAAGCTAAATTAAAGCAAGGTAGAATTCTGAAATTGAGAATGAACAAGACTAAAAACCCTAAAAACCTAGAAAGAGGAGAGAGACCCTCTCTCTAGAAAACAACATCTAAAACCTAATGTGTGAATAATGAGGTGTGTATGTATGATTCCTCCCATTCTGCCCACTCTGCAGCCTCTAAGCTTCATTTTTGGGCTTGAAACTAGGCCAAAAATAGCCCAGAAATTGCCCCTAGCATTTTCTGTGAATTGCAGCACGTGACGCTCGTCACGCGTACACGTCACTGAATAAAAAACTTGGTCACGCATATGCATCGTCCCACGGGTACACGTTGCTTGTATCCTGCGCCAGTCACGCGTACGCGTCATACCACGTGCGCATCGCTTCAGAATCTGAAATACTTAGTTTCTTGTGTTCCTTCCACTTTTGTATGCTTCCTTTCCATCCTCTAAGCCATTCCTGCCCTTTAAACCCTGAAAACACTCAGCAAACATATCACGACATCGAATGGTAATAAGGAAGAATTAAAATTAGCAAAATTAAGGCCAAAGAAGCATGTTTTCAATCATAGTACAAAATTAGGAAGGAAAATGTAAAACATGCGAATTATATGCGTAAGTGTGAGAATAATGAATAAAATTCACTAAATTAAGCACAAGATAAACCCTAAAAATGGGGTTTATCACTCCTACGAAAGGATTAGTAACTCTCCAAGTGCAAGTGTGGTCTTCATATTGAAATACTATTTTTGTGGTGGTGTCCTCGAAGGCTAGTTATAATGCATTACTTGGATGAAACTTGATTCATGGTGTTGAAGCTGTACCTTCGACCGTGCATTAGAGCATTCTTCTTTGGACTAATGAAGGAAAATTTGAAGTGATAGTAGATTCAAGGCTTTATATAGAACAGTTACATGTCAATTTTAAGGTGTTAATGAATCCACATTTCATGGTATTTGTTTGCTTTAATTTGGTGGATTTCATTAATTTTTCTTGCATTTATTCATTGAAATAACATATTTTATGATTTCTTCCTAAATTATTCTTGAAAGTAAAAAAAAAATTTTTTTAGGCCTTTTGATTGCTAAATTTTATTCACTTTAATTCCATTCGATACCTTGATGTATTTGTTGAGTGATTTCAGGTTTCCAAGGCAAAGTATGAACTGAAGAAATGAGAAAAGAGCATGCAAAATAGGAGAAATCATGAAGAAATGGAGTTTGGAAGTTTCAGCATCCATGCGTACGCACAAGTGAGATTCAGCAAGTGTGCGTACGCACCTGTGCGTACGCACAAGTCCTGGCACGTGACTCATTAATGAAAAGACGCTGGGAGCAATTTTTGGACCCTCCAAAGCCCAATCCAATTTATTTCTGAAGCTATTTTAAGCCAGTTTCAAGAAGGATGAAGGGGGGAGCATGTAGGGTAGCTTAGAACATGTTTTAGGTTTATTTTTCTAGAGAGAGAAGCTCCCTCCTCTCTCTAGAGTTTAGGTTTTCTTAATTTAATTTCTCTTTAATTTTAGAATTTGATTATTGTTTTAGTATAGTTTCATTTATATTTTCATGTTTTCTTGCCTTGATCTTCTTAGTTTCTTTTGTTATTTATTCAATTGTCACTTTGAGTTTATGAACACTTGTCAATTTTGGTTCCATTAATGTAATTTTGATGTTTTATATTTCTTTAATGCTTGTTTGAGTTTCTATTATCATTTCCAAGCAATTGGTAGTGTAGATTTTATTTTTATTATTGATGATTGGGATTTTTGATGGTATAGAATTTTACAAATGAATTCTCGTTGCAAGTATAGTTTCTAAACCAACAATAATCCTTTCATACAAAAGATTGTTTGTCACAAGTAACAAACCCCTAATTTTATAAACCGAAGTATTCAAACCTCGGGTCGTTCTCCCTAGGAATTACAATAAAGTGTCTTGTTATTGGTTATGAGTTATTTTGGGGTTTTGGATAAGAAGCATGAAAGTAAATGGCAATGAAAATAAACTAACAACTATAAAAGGCTCTTGGCAAGGTATGAAAATTAGAAGTCCTATCCTAGTTATCCTTCTCAATTGTGATGAGAATTGTTCATTGCTACCACTTAGTTAACCTTTACTAAATAAAGGAAAGTCAAGTGGATGAATTGACTTGAGCCACAAGTCCTAGCCAACTCCCAAGGAAAGACTAGCTTTAGTGCACTCCAAACCAATTAGCAATCTCTCCAATTACCAATCAACAAAGGAATTAGATAACTCAAGTGTCACTAATTACTCTACCTAGGCCAAGAGGAACAAAATCTTACTAATAGCTATAAGAGACATTTCATCAAACACATAGAGTGCAATACAAGTAAACACATGAATTTGCAAGAATTAAAGAGAGATCTAACTACAAAGGCAAGAGGTCCTCTTTTTGTAATCCGGGATCCCACACTTTGTTTTCACACCCATCTTGAGGTTGATCATCATTATTAGTCCATCCGGGTGGTAAGCAAGATGAATTCTCTATGAAGTGTCCAACAATCCTCCTAGACCCATCTATTTGAGCACTACTCCAACCTTTATATCTCATGTTTGATGCATCAACCATAATTAGCCTTGATTTGCAACGCCCACCACAAAACCTTTTCCGCTTACGCTTCATCCCACAAACTTCCCTAAGTTGGCCATCCGTTTCAAGCAAACCATATTCAAGTGGGATAATAAAACTAATAGAAATGAATTTCACCCACTCAAATGAAGGTGTAGATGGCAACCTAGGCAAAGATGCTTCCAAAGATCTTGACAAAGCATAACCAACCCTCGTTCTTCTATTTCTAGGGACTTCCATCTCTTCACAAGATCTCTTAATCTCAATCCTTTGTTCAACAATTTTATTAAAACCTTTTCCTTTACTCAAATCATAATAGGGAGGGTGAAAAAAATTTACCTCCTCAACGCCTTCAAATCCAACCGGAGAAGGTTCTTCATGCTCAAAGGATTCTTCACCACTAAGACTTGATGCTTGATCTTCATCTCCAAGGGAACTCAATTCTTTCTCTATCCCATCCAAGTCTTCATATGGAATATGCCTTGGAAGGTGTGCACTTTCCTCCCTAGCATCAATTTTAATCATCTTGTAGGGGTTTTCTTCAACTTTATGTTCCCATGGAGGCTCCGCATCTCCTAAGTCTTCTACCACTTCTTCCTTGTCTTCAACAATTAAAGCTTCCTCCAATTGTTCCAATACAAAGCAACTTCCTTCATTTCCCACCGGAGTTTCCAATCTCTCCTTCATGCTATGTTCTTCATTTGATTCTCCACATGTAGCCATGGGAGTTCCTTGAGTGTTCAAGCATTGGGAGGCTAATTGATTTGTTACCGCATCCAAGGCGGCCATGAAATCTTGCACATCCCTTTTCATCTCTTCTTGCCCTTGAACAAGAACACCAAGGGTTTCATCCATTAGAGATTGGGGTGGGTGGAAGGGTTCATCATTTTGGGAGAAGGGTTCATAATAGGAAGGTGGTTCTTCTTGGTAGATTTGTGGTGGTTCAATGTTTTCCATTCTTTCCACTTGTTGCACAACACACTCCATGGTTGCTTGAAATTGATCCAATGTTTCCTTGAGATGATCCCTTGACTCTTGTTCCTCTTGGATAATATGATTAGGATCATATGGCTCTTGGATCAATGGATATGAGTATTCTTCCATGGGAGGTTGTGGTGGAAAGTAGTATTCATCTTGTGGTTGAAAATTTTCGTATATTGGAGGTGGTTCATCTTGGTAATAATATGGAGGGGGTGGCTCTTGAAAATGTTGATGTTGGGGTGGTGGTAGCTCTATGTGTGGTTCATATGGCTCATATGGTTGTTGGTAGGATAGATATGGATTAGGGTCATATGAAGGTGGTTGGTAAAAAGAGGCTTGTGAGTATGGTTGAGAGTTATGTTGAGGATATGGTTCATAGGCATATGGTGGTGGTTCTTGAAAGTCACAAGGTGATTCACCATAGCCATTGGATTGGTATGCATAATAGAATGGCTCTTCTTCATAGTGCATTAGTGGAGGTTGTTGCCATGAAGATTGATCATATGCATATGGCTCCTCCCACCTTTGGTTGTCCCATCCTTGATGCATGTTGTCATTGAAATTCACATCTCCTACAACAAAGTTGTAATCATACTCATAGCCAAAATGAGAATTCATGGTGAAAAGAGAAAACAAAAATCAAAAGCTAATAGAAAATAAGAGAAACAAAATTCTACAAATATCAAACAAAGCATAAAAGCAAGATATTCACACTATTCACATATGTACAATAACCAATAACATAACACCATTGCAATTCCCCGGCAACGGCGCCATTTTGATGATTGAGATTTTTGATGGTATAGAATTTTACAAATGAATTCTCGTTGCAAGTATAGTTTCTAAACCAACAATAATCCTTTCATACAAAAGATTGTTTGTCACAAGTAACAAACCCCTAATTTTATAAACCGAAGTATTCAAACCTCGGGTCGTTCTCCCTAGGAATTACAATAAAGTGTCTTGTTATTGGTTATGAGTTATTTTGGGGTTTTGGATAAGAAGCATGAAAGTAAATGGCAATGAAAATAAACTAACAACTATAAAAGGCTCTTGGCAAGGTATGAAAATTAGAAGTCCTATCCTAGTTATCCTTCTCAATTGTGATGAGAATTGTTCATTGCTACCACTTAGTTAACCTTTACTAAATAAAGGAAAGTCAAGTGGATGAATTGACTTGAGCCACAAGTCCTAGCCAACTCCCAAGGAAAGACTAGCTTTAGTGCACTCCAAACCAATTAGCAATCTCTCCAATTACCAATCAACAAAGGAATTAGATAACTCAAGTGTCACTAATTACTCTACCTAGGCCAAGAGGAACAAAATCTTACTAATAGCTATAAGAGACATTTCATCAAACACATAGAGTGCAATACAAGTAAACACATGAATTTGCAAGAATTAAAGAGAGATCTAACTACAAAGGCAAGAGGTCCACAATAGAAAACTAAATCAATCATGAAACAACAAAGAACTTACCAATTGCATTGAGGAGAAATGTAGATCTACAAAAGAGAATTCACAAACTACAAACAAAGAAATTACATTAGAAGAAGAATTCTACAACTACAATAGAGGAGAGGAACGAAAATTGGAAGAGAGAAGAAGAAGAAATAGATCTAGATCTAAGAACTAACCTAATCCTAATTCTAGAGAGAAGAGAGAGCTTCTCTCTCTAGAAACTAACTAAAAGCTAAACTAAAACTAATTGGTAACTAACTTTATGGTAAAAGTATCTTGATTCCCCTTCAATCCTTGGCTTAAATAGCATCAGAAATGAGTTGGATTGGGCCCACAAGGCTTCTAAAATCGCTGGCCACGTTGTGCTTTAAGTGAACCAGGTGGCAGCAACGGCGCATGCGCGTACTATGCGCGTGCGTGCCACCATACGTATAGCAACTATGGCAAATCTTATATCATTTCGAAGCCCCGGATGTTAGCTTTCTAACCCAACTGGAACCGCATCATTTGGACCTCTGTAGCTCAAGTTATGGTCGTTTAAGTGCGAAGAGGTCGGCTTGACAGCTTTCTGGTTCTTTCTTTTCTTCACGAGTTCTCCAACTTTTCATGCTTTCTTTCTTCATTCCCTTGATCAAATCTTTGCCTCCTAAACCTTAAATCACTTAACAAACATATCAAGGCATCTAATGGAATCAAGGTGAATTAAATTTATTTATTTCAAGACCTAAAAAGCATGTTTTCACTCTTAAGCACAATTAAGGGAGAAGTTATAAAACCATGCTATTTTATTGAATAAATGTGGGTAAAAGGTCATAAAATCCCTTAAATGAAGCATAAGATAAACCCTACAAATGGGGTTTATCAATTATATTATAATATTTTTTCCTTTTATGCACACCAAGTGTTTGACAAAATGCTTGGCTTTGTTTTAGAGTAGTTTTATATACTTTTGCGTTGGAATTGGGGAATTAGGTGAACTTGAGTCATAGATGTCCATTCTAGATTGTATTAGGATTATTAGTTGGTTTGGTTTCCACTAACGCTAGTCTTTCACTAAGTTAATTAGTGAGTTGATTAGGATTTGTGGATTGAGATCAATTATGCCCTTTTGATTTATCCTCGATGTTAGAATTGATTAATTGGGATTAATTCTTCGCAATTACGATGTTTGTGGTCTATGACTAGGATAGGAATCCTTAATTCCCAACCCTTACCAAGAGTTCCTTTTTGCCACTTGAATTATATTTTTGAATTACTTACTTTGAGTTTTAATTCCTTGCATGTTTATTTACTTTCTTGCTATTTACATTTCTTGTCAATTGCTATCTCAACCCCCATTCCCTTATAGCCAATAATTGGGCACTTAATTGCAATTTCTAGGGAGAACGACCCGAGGTTCAATACTCTCAGTTTTTTATATTGGTTTGTTTTGTGACAATCTTTATTTAAACTTTGATTGAGAGGGTTATTTGTCGGTTTGGACTATGCTCACGACGGAATTGTTTTGTTAAATTTTCGAACCGACGATTCTTCTACTGTCAAGTTTTTGGTGCCATTGTTGGGGAGTTGCAATAATCTTACATTGTTGGTGATGAACGGATAATTTATACACTTTTTGGCATTGTTTTTAGGTAGTTTTTAGTATGATTTAATTAGTTTTTAGTTTATAATTATTAGTTTTTATGCAAAAATCATATTTCTAGACTTTACTATGAGTTTGTGTGTTTTTCTGTGATTTTAGGTATTTTCTGGCTGAAATTGAGGGACCTGAGCAAAAATCTGATTTAGAGGCTGAAAAAGGACTGTAGATGCTGTTGGATTCTGACCTCCCTGCACTCGAAATGGATTTATTGGAGCTACAAAAGCCCAATTGGCGTGCTTTCAATTGCGTTGGAAAGTAGACATCTTGGGCTTTCCAGCAATTTATAATAATTCATACTTTGCTCGAGATTTGATAGCCCAAATTGGCGTCAAAACGCCGGTCAGAGACCCTTTTCTGGCGTTTAACGCCAGAACTGGTATAAAAGCTGGAGTTAAACACCCAAACTGGCACCAGAGTTGGCGTTTAACTCCAAGAAAAGCCTATGCACGTGAAAGCTTCAATGCTCAACCCAAGCACACACCAAGTGGTCCCCGAAAGTGGATTTCTGCACTATCTACCTTAGTTACTCATTTTCTGTAAACTCTAGCTACTAGTTTTAGTATAAATATTACTTGTTCTCATTGTATTAGTAGTCTTGGTTATTCTGGTTCCCCATCTGGGGCCAAAACCAATGAACTCCATTATCACTTATGTATTTTCAACGGTGGAGTTTCTACACCTCATAGATTAAGGTGTGGAGCTTTGCTGTTCCTCATGAATTAATGCAATTACTACTGTTCTTCTATTCAATTCAAGCATATTCTTATTCTAAGATATTCACTCGCATTTCAACCTGATGAATGTGATGCTCCGTGACACTCATCATCATTCTTCCTTATGAATGCGTGCCTGACAACCACTTCCGTTCTACCTACAATAGCTTGAGTGTGTATCTCTTGGCCTTCTGATCCACGACACATGGTTGCCTCTCCTGACAACAGAGCCTTCCATTCCATGAGATCAGAGTCTTCGTGGTATAAGCTAGAATCAATTGGCAGCATTCTTGAGATCTGGAAATTCTAAACCTTGTCTGTGGTATTCCGAGTAGGATCTGTGATGGGATGACTGTGACGAGCTTCAAACTCGCAAGTGCTGGGTGCAGTGACAGTGCGCAAAAGGATCGATGGATCTTATTCCGACATGATCGAGAACCGACAGCTGATTAGTCATGCGGGAAACCGTAGAAGACCATTTTCACTGAGAGGACGGATGGTAGCCATTGACAATGGTGATCTCCCAACATACAGCTTGCCATGGAAAGGAGTACGCATGACTGGATGAAAGCAATAGGAAAGCAGAGATTCAGAAGGAATATAGGATCTTCATACGCTTATCTGAAATTCCCACCAATGAATTACATAAGTATTTCTATCTTATTTTGTGTCTTATTTATCTTTTAATTATCAAAACCCCATAACCATTTGAATCTGTTTGACTGAGATTTACAAGATGACCATAGCTTGCTTCAAGCCGACAATCTCCGTGGGATCGACCCTAACTCACGACCTAGTGCACTTGCTGGTTAGTTGCGCGGAGTTGTGAAAAGTGTGATTCACAATTTCGTGTACAAAGTTTTTGGCGCCGTTGCCGTGGATTGTTCGAGTTTGGACAACTGACGGTTCATCTTGTTGCTTAAATTAGGTATTTTTCTTTTTATTTTTTTCTTCAGAATTTTTAAGAATGGATTCTAGAGTTTCAGATGATGCTTTTATCATCACAAGAGCCTTTTTGATTCCCATCAATTTGGCTGTTGTATGTAATGCTTTGCTAAAGCTTGGCTAGCCATGTCTAATCTTTTTAGATTGAAGCTTTAGACTAACATTCCATGATTCCTGGAATTCTTATTAAAAATTTTGAGTTTCTTATTTTCTTTTTAAAAATAATTTTCAAAAAAATACAAAAAAATTTTATTTATAAAATATAAAACAAGAAAATAATATTTTGTGTTTCTTGTTTGAGTCTAGTGTCAATTTTTAAGTTTGGTGTCAATTACATGTTTCTATTTTTCTTGCATTTTTTCGAAAATGTGTTCTTGTGTTCTTCATTGATCTTCAAGTTGTTCTTGATGATTTTCTTTGTCTGATCTTTAAATTCTCTTGTTTTGTGTCTTTTGTTGTTTCTCATGTGCATTCTCAAAGTGTTAGTGTCTCTAGTATGAAAATTTCTAAGTTTGGTGTCTTGCATGTCTTTCTTTTCTCAAAAATTTTCAAAAATATGTTCTTGATGTTCATCATGATCTTCATAGTGTTCTTGGTGCATCTTGACATTCAAAGTGTTCTTGCATGTATTCCTTGTTTTGATCTTAGTTTTTCATGTTTAATTTCATTCTGTTGTTTTTCTCTCTCATCATTAAAAATTCAAAAAAAATTCAAAATCATGTCTTTTCAAGTCAATAATACAGAGAATTGAAGATTCAGAACATATAGCAGAGGAATCACAAAGAAAAAATTGGGCGTTCAAAACGCCCAGCAAAGAAGGATTTCTTGCGTTTAAACGCCAGCCAGGGTACCTGGCTGGGCATTTAACGTCCAAGGAGGTAGCCAAGTGGGCGTTAAACGCCAAAATGGATACCATTCTGGGCGTTTAATGCCAGGATAGCACCAAGGAGGTAATTTTGTTTTCAATTTAGATCTTTTTCAATTTTTCAAGTTTTAAAACTAATTTTTCAAAATCTTATCTTTTCATATCCTCTCTTATCAATCATATCTTTTTCAAAATCAAATCTTTTTCATTTTTCTTTTAATATTTTCAAAAATCCTTGCTAACAATTAATGTTGTGATTCAAAAATTTCAAGCTTGTTACTTTCTTGTTAGGAAAGATTTAATATTTGAATTTTAGAATCATATCTTTTAATTTCTTGTTAGTCAAGTCATCAATTTTAAAAATCAAATCTTTTCTTTTAATTTGTTTTTCAATCATATCTTTTCAATCATATCTTTTTAAAATCATATCTTTTTCAATCAAATCTTTTTCTCAATCACATCTTTTTAAATTTTAATTTCAAAATCTTTTTCTAACTTCTTATCTTTTCAAAACTACTATTTCTTATCTTTTTTCAAAACTACTTAACTATTTTTTCTCTCTCTCTCTCTAATTTTCAAAAACCCCTAACAACTTTTTCAAAATTCTTTTTAATTCACTAATTGTTTTAAACTCTAATTTTATTTTATTTAAAAATTTTCGAAAATTCTCTCTCTCCCATCTCTTTCTATTTAATCACTAACACTTATCCTCCTTTAATAATTCGGACGCCCTCCCTCTCTATAAGTTCGAATTCTTCACTCTACCTCATCCTTCTATTCTTCTTTTCCTCTGACACATCAAGGAATCTCTATACTGTGACATAGAGGATTCCATACTTTTTTTGTTTTCTTCTCTTTTATATGAGTAGTAACAAAGATAAAGGCATTCTTGTTGAAGCTGATCATGAACCTGAAAGGACTTTGAAGAGGAAGTTAAAGGAAGCCAGAGCACAACTCTCTAGAGAGGATCTGACAGAAATTTTTGAAAAAGAAGAAGACATGGCAGCCGAAAATAACAACAATGCCAACAATGCAAGGAAGGTGCTTGGTAACTTTACTGCACCAACTCCCGACTTCTATGGGAGAAGCATGTCTATTACTGCCATTGGAGCAAACAACTTTGAGCTTAAGCCTCAATTAGTTTCTCTGATGCAACAGAATTACAAGTTTCATAGACTTCCATTGGAAGATCCTGATCAGTTCTTAGCTGAATTTTTGCAAATCTGTGACACTGTTAAGACCAATAGAGTTGATCCCAAGGTCTACAGACTTATGCTTTTCCCTTTTGCTGTAAGAGATAGAGCTAGTATATGGTTAAACTCACAACCTAGAGACAGCCTGAACTATTGGAAAAAGCTGGTCAATGCCTTCTTAGCTAAATTCTTTCCACCTCAAAAGATGAGTAAGCTTAGAGTGAAAGTTCAAACCTTCAAACAGAAGGAAGGTGAATCCCTCTATGAAGCTTGGGAAAGATACAAGCAATTGATCAGAAGGTGTCCTTCTGACATGCTTTCAGAATGGAGCATCATAGGTATCTTCTATGATGGTCTGTCTGAGTTATCCAAGATGTCATTGGACCATTCTGCAGGCGGATCCATTCATCTGAAGAAAACGACTGTAGAAGCTCAGGAACTCATTGAAATAGTTGCAAATAACCAGTTCATGTACACTTCTAAAAGAAATCCTGTGAATAATGGGACAACTCAGAAGAAAGGAGTTATTGAGATTGATACTCTGAATGCCATATTGGCTCAGAACAAATTATTGACTCAGCAAGTCAATATAATTTCTCAGAGTCTGACTAGATTGCAAGCTGCATCCGGCAGTACTAAAGAAGCATCTTCTGAAGAAAAAGCTTATGATCCTGAGAACCCTGCAATGAAAGAGGTGAATTACATGGGAGAACCCTATGGAAACACCTATAATCCTTCATGGAGAAATCATCCAAATCTCTCATGGAAGGACGAACAGAAGCCTCAACAAGGCTTCAACAACAATAATGGTGGATGAAATAGGTTTAGCAATAGCAAGCCTTTTCCATCATCTTCTCAGCAACAGACAGAGAACTATGAGCAGAGCCATCCTGGCTTAGCAACCATAGTCTCTGATCTATCTAAGACCACACTAAGTTTCATGAATGAAACAAGGTCCTCCATTAGAAATTTGGAGGCACAAGTGGGTCAGTTGAGTAAACAGGTTACTGAAACTCCTCCTAGCACTCTCCCAAGCAATACAGAAGAGAACCTAAAGAGAGAGTGCAAGGCCATCAATATCACCAAAGTGGCCGAATGTACAGAGGAGGAGGAGGACGTGAATCACAATGAGGAAGACCTCATGGGATGTCTTCTGGACAAAAAGGAGTTCTCTAGTGAGGAACCAAGGGAATCTGAGGCTCACACAGACACCATAGAGATTTCATTGAACCTACTTCTGGCATTCATGAGCTCTGATGAGTATTCTTCCTAGAGGATGAAGATGTTACTGAAGAGTAAGTTGCTAAGTACCTTGGAGCAATCATGAAGCTGAATGCCAAGTTATTTGGTAATGAGACTTGGGAGGATGAAGCCCCTTTGCTCACCAATGAACTGAATGACTTGATTAGGCAGACATTACCTCAGAAGAAATCGGATCTCGGAAAATTCTTAATACCCTGTACCATAGGCACTATGACCTTTCAGAAGGTTCTGTGTGACCTGGGGTCAGGCATAAACCTCATGCCACTCTCTGTAATAGAGAAACTGGAAATCTTTGAGGTACAAGTTACAAGAATCTCACTAGAGATGACAGACAAATCCATAAAACAGGCTTATGGACTTGTAGAGGATGTTTTAGTGAAGGTTGAGGGTCTTTACATCCCTGCTGACTTCATAATCCTGGACACTGGAAAGAATAAAGATGAATCTATCATCCTTGGCAGACCCTTTCTAGCCACAGCAAAAGCTGTGATTGATGTTGACAGAGGAGAGTTGGTCCTTCAAGTGAATGAGGACTACCTTGTGTTTAAGCCTCAAGAATCTCCTTCTGTATACATGGAGAAGAAGTATGAACAACTTCTCTCAATACAGAGTCAAACAGAGCCCCCACATTCAAACTCTAAGTTTGGTGTTGGGAGGCCATCATCATGCTCTGAGTATCTGTGAGGCTCCATGCGAGCCCACTGTCAAGCTATTGACATTAAAGAAGAACTTATTAGGAGGCAACCCAATTTTTTTATTTATCTATGTTAAATTTCCATTTTCCATTGTTATTTTCTGTTTTCTTTAGGTTGATGATCATGTGGAGTGACAAAAATAATTGCAAAAATCAAAGCAAATTCAAAAATAGCATTACAAATAGCACACCCTGGAAGATGAACTTACTGGGGTTTAAACGCCAGTAAGGGTAGCAGAATGGGCGTTAAACGCCCAGTCTGGCATTATTCTGGGTGTTTAACGCCAGAAAAGGGCACCAGACTGGCGTTTAACGCCAGAAAAGGGCACTAAGTTGGCGTTAAACGCCAGAAAGGGAAGAAAAGCTGGCGTTAAACGCCAGAAATAGGTAGCAACCTGGCATTTAACGCTAGGATTAGCACTCAGAGGGTGTTTACACGCCAGAATGGTGCAGGGATGAGAAATCCTTGACACCTCAGGATCTATGGACCCTACAGGATCCCCACCTACCTCAACTCAATCTCTCTCTTCTTCACACATTCTAATAACACCCTTCCCTAAATACCCTTCACCAATCACCTCCATTTCTCTTTCCCAATACCCTTCACCACTCACCTCCATCCACTCTTCCCCAAACACCCCACCTACCCTACCATTCAAAATTCAAAAACTTTCCATCCCAAACCCAACCCTCACACACAAACATCCCTCTTTTCCACTCCTATATAAACCCCTCATCACTCCTTCATCTTCACACCTCATTTACATTATTCCCCTCCTTGGCCGAACCTTTTTTCACCCTCCATCTCCTCTATTTCTTCTTCTTCTCCATCCCTTCTTTCTTCTTTTGCTCGAAGACGTGCAACCCTTTTAAGTTTGGTGTGGTAAAAGCGTTGCTTTTTTTATTTTTCCATAACTATTTATGGCACCTAAGGCTGGAGAAACCTCTAGAAAAAGGAAGGGAAAGGCTAAAGCTTCCACCTCTGAGTCATGGGAGATGGAGAAATTCATCTTAAAGGTCTATGAAGACCACTTCTATGAAGTTGTGGCCAAGAAGAAAGTGATCTTTGAGGTCCCTTTCATGCTCAAAAGGAATGAGTATCCGGAGATCTAA
Organism: Arachis stenosperma; assembly: GCF_014773155.1. NCBI lineage: Eukaryota > Viridiplantae > Streptophyta > Magnoliopsida > Fabales > Fabaceae > Arachis > Arachis stenosperma. Next base: position 110,594,524 of record NC_080380.1, on the reverse strand, counting down.
CATGAGATTTGAAGAAGAGGTTAGGAAGTTCTCACCAACCCCATTCAACAAGTCAGAATCTTAATGGTTCAAGAGTTCTATGCCAATGCATGGATCACCAAGAACCATGATCAAAGTGTGAACCCAAACCCAAAGAATTGGCTTACAATGGTTCGGGGGAAATACTTAGATTTCAGTCTGGAAAATGTAAGGTTGGCACTCAACTTGCCAATGATGCAAGGAGATGCACGCCCCTACACTAGAAGGGTCAACTTTGATCAAAGGTTGGACCAAGTCCTCATGGACATATGTGTGGAAGATGATCAGTGGAAAAGAGACTACAAAGGCAAGCCGGTTCATTTGAGAAGGCATGACCTTAAACCTGTGGCTAGAGGATGGTTGGAATTCATCCAACGCTCGATTATTCCTACTAGCAACAGATCCGAAGTGACTATGGATCGGGCTACCATGATCCATAGCATCATGATTTGAGAGGAAGTGAAAGTTCATGAGATCATACCTCTAAAACTATACAAGGTTGCTGACAAACCTTCCACTTTGGCAAGGTTAGCCTTTCCTCATCTCATCTGTCACCTATGCAATTTAGCTGGAATTGTCATAGAAGGAGACATCCTCATTGAAGAGGACAAGCCCATCACTAAAAGGAGGATGGAGCAAACAAGAGAGCCCACTCATGGACCTCAACAAGAGCATGAGGAAGTCCCTCATCAAGAAATCCCTGAGATGCCTCAGGGGATACATTTTCCTCCACAAAACTATTGGGAACAACTCAATACTTCTCTAGGAGATTTGAGTTCCAATATGGAGCAACTAAGGATGGAGCACCAAAAGCACTGCATTATTCTCCATGAAATTAGGGAGGATCAAATAGTCATGAGGGAAGAGCAACAAAGGCAAGGAAGAGACATTGAGGAGCTCAAGCACTCCATAGGATCTTCAAGAAGAAGAACTAGCCGCCATCACTAAGGTGGACCCGTTCTTTAATCTCCTTGTTCTTATTTTTCTATTTTTTTTATTTTTATGCTTGATGTTTGTCTATGTTTGTGTCTTTATTACATGACCATTAGTGTCTAGTGTCTGTGTCTTGAAGCTATGAATAATTCCATGAATCCTTCACCTTTCTTAAATAAATTGTTTTAATTGCAAAAGAACAAGAAGTACATGAATTTCGAATTCTATCTTGAAATTGGTTTAATTATGTTGATGTGGTGGCAATACTTTTTGTTTTCTGAATGAAAGCTTGAACATTGCATATTTTTTATAGTGAAGTTATGAATGTTAAAATTGTTGGCTCTTGAAAGAATGATGAAAAAGGAGAAATGTTATTAATAATCTGAAAAAAATTATGAAATTGATTATTGAATCAAGAAAAAATAGTGAAAAACAAAGCTTGCGAAAAAAAAATGGCAAAAAAAATGAAAAAGAAAGAAAAAGAAAAAGCAAGCAAAAAAAGCCAATAGGCCTCTAAATCAAAAGGCAAGGGTAAAATGGATCCAAGGCTTTGAGAATTAATGGATATGAGGGCCCAAAGGAATAAAATCCTGGCCTAAGCGGCTAAATCAAGCTGTCCCTAACCATGTGCTTGTGTCATGAAGGTCCAAGTGAAAAGCTTGAGACTAAGTGGTTAAAGTTGTGATCCAAAGCAGAAAGAGTGTGCTTAAGAACTCTGGACACCTCTAACTGGGGACTTTAGCAAAGCTGAGTCACAATCTGAAAAGGTTCACCCAGTTATGTGTCTGTGACAATTATGTATTCGGTGGTAATACTGGAAAACAAAGTGCTTAGGGTCACGGTCAAGACTCATAATGTAGCTGTGTTCAAGAATCAACATACTAAACTAAAAGAATCAATAACACTATCTTAATTTTGAATTCTTAGAGATGCCAATCATTCTGAACTTCAAAGGATAAAGTGAGATGCCAAAACTGTTCAGAAGCAAAAAGCTACTAGTCCCGCTCATCTAATTGGAGCTAAGCTTCATTGATATTTTGGAATTCATTGTATATTCTCTTTTTTTTATTCTATTTTGTTTTCAGTTGCTTGGGGACAAGCAACAATTTAAGTTTGGTGTTGTGATGAGCGGATAATTTATACGCTTTTTAGCATTATTTTTAGGTAGTTTTTAGTATGATTTAGTTAGTTTTTAGTATATAATTATTAGTTTTTATGCAAAAATTACATTTCTGGACGTTACTATGAGTTTGTGTGTTTTTCTATGATTTCAGGTATTTTTTGGCTGAAATTGAGGGACCTGAGCAAAAATCTGATTCAGAGGCTGAAAAAGGACTGCAGATGCTGTTGGATTCTGACCTCCCTACACTCGAAATGGATTTTATGGAGCTACAGAAGCCCAATTGGTGCGCTCTCAATTGCGTTGGAAAGTAGACATCTTGGGCTTTCCAGCAATGTATAATAATTCATACTTTTCTCGAGATTTAATGGCCCAAATTGGTGTCAAAACGCCAGTCAGAGACCCTTTTCTAGCGTTTAACGCCAGAACTAGCATAAAAGCTGGAGTTAAATGCCCAAACCGGCACTAGAGTTGGCGTTTAACTCCAAGAAAAGCCTATGCACATGAAATCTTCAATGCTCAGCCCAAGCACACACCAAGTGGGCCCCGAAAGTGGATTTCTGCATTATCTACCTTAGTTACTCATTTTCTGTAAACCCTAGCTACTAGTTTTAGTATAAATATTACTTGTTCTCATTGTATTAGTAGTCTTGGTTATTCCGGTTCCCCCTCTTGGGCCGAAACCAATGAACTCCATTATCACTTATGTATTTTCAACGGTGGAGTTTCTATACCTCATAGATTAAGGTGTGGAGCTCTGCTGTTCCTCATGAATTAATGAAATTACTACTGTTCTTCTATTCAATTCAAGCTTATTCTTATTCTAAGATATTCACTCGCACTTCAACCTGATGAATGTGATGATCCGTGACACTCATCATCATTCTTCCTTATGAACACGTGCCTGACAACCACTTCCGTTCTACATGCAATAGCTTAAGTGTGTATCTCTTGGCCTCCTGATCCACGACGCATGGTTGCCTCTCCTGACAACAAAGCCTTCCATTCCATGAGATCAGAGTCTTTGTGGTATAAGCTAGAATCAATTGGCAGCATTCTCGAGATCCGGAAAGTCTAAACCTTGTCTGTGGTATTCCGAGTAGGATCTGGGATGGGATGACTGTGACGAGCTTCAAACTCGCGAGTGCTGGGCGCAGTGACAGTGCGCAAAAGGATCAATGGATCTTATTCTGACATGATCGAGAACCGGCAACTGATTAGCCATGCGGGAAACTGTAGAGGACCATTTTCACTGAGAGGACGGACAGTAGCCATTGACAATAGTGATCCCCCAACATACAGCTTGCCATGGAAAGGAGTACGTATGACTGGATGAAAGCAATAGGAAAGCAAAGATTCAGACGGAACAAAGGATCTCCATACGCTTATCTGAAATTCCCACCAATGAATTACATAAGTATTTCTATCTTATTTTATGTCTTATTTAT